>NW_016107668.1:1005960-1016722 GCF_001604975.1 Cebus imitator
ACAAGGTCAAGAGATCGAGACCATCCTGGTCAACATGGTGAAACCCCGTCTCTACTAAAAATACAAAAAATTAGCTGGGCATGGTGGCACGTGCCTGTAATCCTAGCTACTCAGGAGGTTGAGGCAGGAGAATTGCCTGAGCCCAGGAGGTGGAGGTTGCGGTGAGCCGAGATCGCGCCATTGCACTCCAGCCTGGGTAACAAGAGCGAAACTCCGTCTCAAAAAAAAATCATTTTATAATTCAACTTGTATCTAGGAAAACATATGCAGACAATTATTCCGCATCTCTAGTAAGTTCATGATATTCCATATTTTGCTACCAAGCTATGTTATTTTTAACAAAAACAAGATTTTCAATGAAGTTCACTGAAGTAGCCCTTTACCCACAGGAACAACAAAAACATAAGAATAAAGCTGCCTTATATCACTGCTTCCAAGAATACCAATCTTATGCCAATGACCGAACTCTGGAATGTTAATGGTTATAACTTTCTGAAATCATGAAAGTCATCTAGTTTTCATTTCTTTTACATATTAAATTCACTTGATGTATTCCCAATATTTGGGAGGAAAACAAGAAATACAGTAAGATTAATAAGAGAAATTAGAATACATCAAATACCCAAAAGAATTTTTAAAATACACTGTATTTGAATTTCCATTATCTCTCTATTCTTAAGCATGTCATTTTCCATCAATCATCTCAGGAATGGAATTTCATCTTGTCTAACTCTTAATACTCTCTATAGTGTCTCCAGTATGACCATGTTTGAAAATGGGAAAATTTACCATTAGGAGTTGAAATAACAACAACAACAAAATGAACACTGTGGCTACATAAATCGCACTGGAGGGGGAATGAATTTGTAATTGGCAAGTCAGGATTCAATTTTAAGTTGAAAGTTTCAGTTGAGTCAACTTGAAACCCACTGTAAGCAAAGCAAAACTAAAACTCAAGCATGTAAGTGTAGACAAGCAGCACACTTTTATTTTGTTACGGATACTAATGGATTAGATCCAGGCAAAACACCAAATACCTTTAAAAATCAGCTTTAAGCAACAGAATATTTCCAATAATCTACTTGGAAAGTGTAAAACTGTGAACCATGTAGTCTCTTAAAAGAGGTTGTAGAAAATTATTCCTGGAAAAGCTAACACTGCCTCTGCTGCCTCAGGAACCCCAACAACTGCATGGCGGGTGTTAAAAGGGTAAGGACGTAAACCCACAAGGACAGTGAGAGCAGGCAATGGCAACAAACCTCTGTAAATTAGATGGTGGCAACCATGTTAATGACCCCCAAAATACTGACTGCAAAATGAACGATCTAGTAAGCCAAGTAACAAAATTACACTGCAGATTCTCCAAAAACATCCCTACTAGGTGGAACCAGGTATCTCTGGAACAGGTAGGGGCAAAGTCAGAGTAAAATAAGATTGCACCGGAAAGTGTTCATGAATCAGTAAGACCCCCTGGTGTCCCTTCCTCTACTCTGCAGAGTCCAGTGATGAATCATCTTGCACTGTGGCCTAAGACTAGAGACTCCGTCACTCGAGAGGGTGAAACAGGGTCTCCGGACTGCAAGAAAAGGGGCACAGATGTGACTGATAAAACTGTGCTTAAATGGGGAGGAAAGAATTTACTAGCTAAATGTTGTGGCCTCTCAGGTTTTCTCTTGAAATCAGCCCCCAACTGGCAGCCAGCTTATACTTCATGGAGGAAAGTGGAAGATGGAAATAGGCAGAAAGGCAGACATGGCAGAGTTTCTCAGTGAATGGCCAGGCAGATCACCTTTCAGGGGCCAGAATTAGCACACCAGCCATGTGCTCAGAGCTTAAGTGGTTTTAGTGCCTCACTCTTAAGTATGAATAAGAAACTAACCATTTTAAGGAAATTTCCAAAAAGGACAGGGAACCCCAAAAATGAATGAAAAAACCAACTTGGAAACACAAAAGACTATGCTTGAAGAAGAAACTTAAAAAACGAATTCACTTATAACCTCAGAGAAACATAAGACTTCATTTATCAACAAAAGAATGGGTGCCACAAAAAAAAGAACAAAATAGCTCTTAAGTTAAAAAGATGGTAGCAAAAATGAAAACCAAAACTTCACAGAAGGGTTGAAACCCAAGGTGAAGTTTCCTCCCAACAGATAAAGTGAAAAAGATGGAAAATAGAAGAATATAATTAAAAAGTCAAAGGATCAGTCCAGGAAGTCCACTCAACATAATGGGAGATCTAGGAAAAGGGAATGATGATAACAGAGAACAAATAAAAGTCAACAACCCCCCACCCCCAGTTTCCCTGTTCTACAGAGTAATGAGTTTCCAGATCAAAAAGGCTCACTGGATAACCCACCACAATGAATGAAAATGATCCACTCCAAGATGTCAAAACTGGCAGACAGTGTGAAGATTCATTACTGAGAAGTATATCCAAACTAAGAATATAAACCAAAAAATTCACTCTAGAAAATACAAAAAACCTGCATGGCAAAAGAAGTCACAACGTCTCACAGCTCAACAGCAAATAACTTTTTAAACACTGAATGTCGTTCTAAACAAAATTTATCATATGGGAAAAATTGGTTGGGAAGAAGATGGCCATGGCAGGAGCAGCTTAAAACCAACCCTTATCCATGATAACAGGTCAGCAACAATTAACATCCCTAAAATTAAAACAACAGCAATACAGGCATGTTATTTAGAGATATGTAAGTAAGGTGATTCAAGCCTGTAATCTCAGCTACTCCAGAGGCTGAGGTGAGAAGAAACCAACCTTAGCAACATAGAGAGACTCTGTCCCAAAACAAGGGGGGATAGAGGGGGAACCAGGTAAATGACTAAATGTATAGTTACTTTGGGGAGCAGAAACTATGCATCAGAAATGAAACAACTGCTGTGTTTTGGTAACAGGACAATTGGATTCCTTTAAGTATAATTTTGATTTTTAAAAATAGTTATAAATTACTCTGTGTGACTTGTTATTAATGAAGATCCCCAGTATGGCTGAATGTGTATTATCATCTTGTGGAAGCTGCAGAGGAGGACTCAGAGTATAGGGTTAAGGGAAGACCACAGGTCTATGTCCTGTCCCATACAAGATCTGCTTCAGAAAGAAGAAAACCAGCAGTTAGTGTTTCCTGTCAGGTGATCAAAGTGTGATTTCTAAAATACCACACTGAATCATATTCACTATCCATCTTTAATTCTAAAACCTACCAAACAAGAAAACATTACAGAATTCAATGTGACTCTTCAGAAAGCAAAAATATAAATATGGCTTATGGATTATAACCACAAACAAAGGGAACCATTGGGTTACCACTTTCCACAACTCCAAGATGTCCATGGAGGCCTAGAACACAACTGATGGGAATCTCTTCTGCTTCCTGAAAATCAGAACCTAATGTGGACTTATTTACTAACCTGCACGATCTCCTTTTAGTGTGTCCCATACATTACAATTAAAGTCATCGTAACCGGCCAACAAGAGACGCCCACTTTTTGAGAAGGCTACGGAAGTGATTCCGCAGATGATATTGTCATGAGAATACAATAATAACTCTTGGTCTGCACGAAGGTCAAAGAGCCGGCAAGTGGCATCATCAGAGCCAGTGGCAAAGGCATATCCATTTGGGAAAAACTAGACAGGAAAGGAACAAACATTTATTCTACAGATGTATGCAAATCATAAGAGGCAGTGAATAACAGACAAATCTAGACTCATATTCCAACTTGGCTACTTAGCAGGTGAGCGATGTTGGGCACTAAAGCTTCTTAAATTCTTTGGGCTTTAGACTCCATTTCAGAGTGTTGGTTAGGATTGAATTAAATAACATGCAAAGTACACAGCCCATTGTTAGCACACAGCAAGTATTCAACAGATACTGCCTCTGGTTTCCATGTCATACTGAAACACTGCAGGCAAGTACTCATATTTATAGAATGTATACGTGTGTGTGTGGCTACAATGGAAGGAATGGTGAGGAGATAAAAGGTCCACAATCCTGATAGGCTTATAAACACCCCTTAGGACAGTTCTTTTTCAGAATTCAGATTTTTTCAGAATTTCAAAAGCAAAACCCAAATCTACCAAGTCAACATTAGTAAATAACACTATTCAAATCCTCAATATCTTACTTCTTGCCACATTAGGATATCCACATTCACAAGTTGTCTACTGAAGTCTCCTACACAATGGTGTTTTGGGTCCCTGAATTTTTAATTGCTTTTGTTTTATGAATTTCAATGTTACAGCATCACTGTTGTCTTTTATTAATGCACAACTCTCACTTAAAGTTTTTGCTCCAATTCTACTTTGCTTAATAGTAATATAGTAATATTGCTACAGATTTCCTTCCAGTTTATGACTTATCCATTCTTTTACTGTTACATTTAGCCTTCCTGGGTCATTTTGTTTTAGGTTTGTTTCTTGCAAACAATATTATGGTTCAGTTTATTCTATATCTTTTTAATAGCAGTAATCATTTACAGGTAATGCCTTAAGTAATCGATTATTCATGGTCTTAATCTCTTATCCCATATTATATTTACTGTATTTTCTCCCCCACATCATCACTCTGGTTTCTGATACTAAAAATTCTTGGGTCACAGTATTTCCCCCTTAACACTGGGCAGATTATTGTTCAGGAGCCTTCCAGCAGTGTCTGTTGTGAAAACATCTGAGGTTAGCTTGGTTTTTAAATCTTTTATATCTAGGTAATCTGTGTTTTCATCTTGGATTTTATTCCCTTATTTTTTGATACTCTAAATTCAACAGGATGTGTTGCTTTCTTTTAATTACTGTTTTTTGTTTTTTTTTGAGATGGAGTCTTGCTGTCGCCCAGGCTGGAGTGCAGTGGCATGGTATTGGCTCACTGCAACCTCCACCTCCTGGGTTCAATTGATTCTCCTGCCTCAGTCTCCTCAGTAGCTGGGATCACAGGCACGTGCCACAATGTCCGGCTAATTTTTTGCATTTTTAGTAGAAACGGGGTTTCACCATGTTGGCCAGGGTGGTCTCGAACTCCTGACGTCAAGTGATCTGCCTGCCTCAGCCTCCCAAAGTGCTTGGATTACAAGCATGAGCCATGGTGCCAGGATCCACTTTTAATTACTTTTTAAAAAGTACTTCGTAAGACTCTTGGACCTTCAACTCAATGTCTTTCCTCAACTGAGATATTTTTTAAAAATTATTTCTTGGCTATACTTCTGCTTCCAGTCAAAATGAAGTAACAGTGATTGGATTTGCTCCATGCCTTAAAGGAGAATCACTTGAACCTGGGAGGCGGAGGTTGCAGTGAGCCAAGAACACACCCTGTAAACTTTCATGGTAAGTACTTCACAGTACTGAGGTTCATGAAGATTAAGCAGCATGACTAGTTTCACACAGGTACTACTGGCAGCAGAATTAAGATTAGATCCCAGATTTCACTGACTTCAAAAGCTATACTCTACACTCAACAGCTGCTTTTTTCTTCCTTATTATTCTCTCTTTTGAGTTGTTTCCCTTGGTCCCAGAGATATGAGACTTTTTTCTCATCTAAATTCACCGTTAGAACATCCACAGTCTGCTTGTTTACTCATGATAATCTATCCCTCTACTTTTTTGGGGGAAAAAAAAACGATATTCACCAGCATAATCCTAGGCTGCCAGGCACAGTGGCTTATGCCTATAATCCCAACACTTTGGGAGGCTGAGGTGGGAAGACTGCTTCAGCTCAGGAGCTCAAGACAACACAGCAAAACCCCATTTCTACAAAAGTTGGCTGTGCATGGTGGTGGGTGCCTGTAATCCCAGCTACTCAGGAGACTGAGGTGGGAGGATCGCTTGAGCCTAGGAGGTTGAGGCTGCAGTGAGCCATGATTGCTCCACAGCACTCCAGCCTGGGCGACAGAGCAAGAATGTCTTAAAAAAAAAAAAAAATCCAACAATAACAAAAAAGATCTACAACTATGAATTGAAGCTTTTTAAAAAAATCAAACCCTTATTACTTGGACATTCCAAGTTATAAGAGCATATTATTTATAAAAATCCTTGAAGGCAATTTTTTGTGAAAATCATGCCATAGAGCTCAACACTTTATGCATAATAAATTTTCTCTGGAAATACTATTCACTTACACTGACAGCATTAATATCTGAGATGTGTCCTGTGAAAGACTGTCTACACATTCCATCTCGAATATCCCATAATTTGGAAGAGGCATCGCAAGCACCAGAAACAAAGGTCCTCATGTCAGGACTCAGGGAAAGACCCATCACATCTCCAGAATGCCCAGTGAATGTGGTGGTCTGCTGGGCAGTTTCAATGTCCCATAAAGCACTGTAATTAAAAACAAAATAACACTTAATGACAATTATGTCATTTCCTACGACCACCCTCAAACCTATAACCAGTGTTCTTCTGGAATAAACTTACCAAGTTGTATCTCCTGAACTTGTAACAATTTGGCTGTCATCTAAAAAACGACAGCAGGACAAGTACCCTACAGTATAAAGAGTAGCAAATTTTAGGTTATCACTGATTGAATAACTTAGTTACCATATGAAATAGCAATATATAGTTTTAAAAACAATACTTGGGCAACAAGTGCTTCTCAATATAATCTACAGTTCTGTTTTTAGTTACTAAAAAATCCTATGTTGTCTATAAACTACATTTTATCAACAAGCCATTCTTAGGGATTTAACATGTTAATGACATGTGCTGGGTACCCTGAAAGTTACCAAATTGAGAACTATAACCTTGGGAAGAACTATAATCTATGGCCAACTGTGTTAAGCACCTTGGCTGTTAAAATACTGTGAGAGGGCTAATTCACCTCATAGTTAGCCCTGCTCTGCAAGGAGCAGTTAAAAAAAAATTTTTTTTCAAATGAAAATATTTAAAAAATAAAAATAGTATAAAAAATCAGAAGAACAACAGTGAAGACTTCATGGAAGATGTGGCATCTGAATGTTTAGCATTCATCCGTGTTTCAAAATATGGAAATGGCAGGCAAACACCGTTCTAGAGATTTTGTAAAAGCATGGTCAAATAGTATGGTCAAAAATTCAGATGGATAGAAGCCAGACAAGTGGCAATAAATTCCTGATTAACACCACTAACCCAGTGCTACACTCTTGAGCTATGATGTGCACACTGGCAAACAAAGCAATACACTATCATGGTTAAAAGGACTTCACCAATGTACCTTAATGCATATCTCCAATCATGTAATTGAGTGCAGATGCCACAGCCCTGGAATTCTTATATGGCAGCAAATTTTATTTTCCTCATTTTTGATGAGTTTGAATTCTGTGCAGTAAATTCATCATTTTTACAAAAACAATACAGCTATTTTTGAAAGAAAAAATTATAAACATGTACGATTATAGAAAGTTAATGTTTCCGTTGTTCATAATAATTTCTACTCCCACCCAATTAATCCTCATCCTTTAGCCAGCCGAGCACAATTTGTCATTTGTCCTTGATCAGCACATTCTACACAAGGAATCATGTGTGGTGGGAAAGAATATTTAGGGAAACTCACCTGTGTGGCCTGGCAACTCTCGGCTCACTCTCACATTTCCCTCTCTGGTCTTTAAGTTATATATAGAGCAGATGTTGTCCAAGCCTCCACAGGCAACATAATTACCAGAGGGAGCATAAGCGCAGGTCATCACCCAGGAGGACCTCAAAGGAATAGCATGCATCTGTGGAGCACACACCACACATCACTGAGATTACAAAAACAGACATCTATTGCAGAAACCCATTTACAATGAAGTAAATATTACTAAAAATTAAATACACCTAGGAAAGATAAATCAAATAAAATAATGTAATGGCTTGAAAAAGTCAACCATGAAAAATAAAACACTAACGCACATTAAGATGCCTGTTATTTTGTATTATCCAATCATTTGAGTCAAAAAGTGCTCTTTTTGGAAATAATTATCTTGATAAAATAAAGAATATAAAGATGTTTCAATGTTAATATATTGCCAAATACTTAATATGAATATTAATTTGAAAAACTAAGTGTAAAATGTTAAAGGTTTTAATAGAATTTTCGTTTTTGTAATAGTGCTCAAAAGAGAAATTTCCTCCAACGTAACTCTGAGCAAGAACAAGGGCTATAATTAGCAAGTATCAGAGTCAATTACATGGGTCTTCCATGAAAAGATGACATTAGCATCCTTCTATTAATAGGCAGTTATTCTGGGATCTCATTCAAACAATGGTGAAAGTTTTGCATTGATCTGGTCACTTGTTACCCTAACACCAATCATTTGAAGGTCCAGATGGAAAAAAGTAAGATGTATGAGAATACCAAGGCTACACAGTCCATATAGGGAATCAACACATAGCAGGATTACTACTATGCTGTCACTTAACCTAAAATAATATGCTTAAAAGACATTTTTTTAAATGAAAATATAGTTGAAAGATAACATGCTTAATGATTAATAAAAACTATTACATTACAGAATTGTCTTAGCTAGCTTTAAAATCTCGGTCAGGGGCCGGGTATGGTGGCTCACGCCTGTAATCCCAGCACTTTGGGAGGCCGAGGCGGGTGGATCACGAGGTCAAGAGATCGATACCATCCTGGTCAACACGGTGAAACCCCATCTCTACTAAAAACTACAAAAAATTGGCTGGGCATGGTGGCGCGTGCCTATAATCCCAGCTACTCAGGAGGCTGAGGAAGGAGAATTGCCTGAACCCAGGAGGCGGAGGTTGCGGTGAGCCAAGATCGCGCCATTGCACTCCAGCCTGGGTAACAAGAGCGAAACTCCAGAGCTCAAGAGCATCTCAAAAAAAAAAAAATAAAAAAAAAAAATAAAATAAAATAAAATCTCGGTCAGGTTGAAGTTATTGTTTATGTCACGAAAATGGTATTTTCAAATGTTTAATGAAAATACTACTATGTATACACAGAGTATAAAGGTATTAAACTTATGAAAGTATTCCTGAAGCGTTTTCACTACTACTCAACAGTTTAAAACTGGAGATTGCTTCCAGTGGATGTACTAAGACCATCCACAGTCTTTACCACCAAGAGATCTAAACAAGTTGTCATTTGCCTCCAATCTACTCTATATTCTACGCAGTCCAGAAGCACAAATCAAAGCCTGAACTGGGCCAAAGAGCTTTATACTACCCATCTAACTTATCCACAACTAGAAATAAAAATCTCAGGGTCTTTGTCATATTTGGAAGTGGGGATTTTTAAAAAAAATCATTCATTAGTTTAATGACTTTTTAATAAAATGGTACTCTTTTCTAATATTCAAATATTAAATATAAGCTCTCTAGTAAAACACAAGAGTAATCTTCGGAAATAAAAAAGAGTTAAACATTAAAAGTAAACACTAAGACAGAAGAACTAAATTAAACAGTAAATTTATCTCAGAAACCAATTAAAGTTTGAGGTAAAAGAATAAAAAGAACTGGTGAACAGCAAAACAAATATAGGGTTATTTAAAAGAATTATTAAGAAATTCTACCTTATTTGTTGTATAGCTATCCCAAATAATTAATTTTCCATCTTGGGAAGCACTGACTAGCAGCCTAGAGGAACAAACACAAAAATAATTTGATATTTAGAGGGAAAAAACAACTGAAATTGGTTATGTACTGCATAATGTAGAATTCAGAAAAAAAAAAAACATTTTCTAATTAAAAACTTGATACCAAAAAATGTTCTTCCAACTTGTAAAAAAATTTGTGCTGCATGCCAAAAATTTTGAACATATTTCATAAAATAAAATTTAGCAACTGATTAAAATGTATGGGTATGATTAAACTTTTTTGTGGTAACAACATTTTAGTTAAACAAGGTTTGGGTGGATATTAGCTAACTGGTTTAGTACTTACTGACTTACTGAAATTTAATGACAAGAATGTACACAGAAGCCTAACAACCATATTCATTCAATCTAAAAACACCACTGAGAGCCTGAGAATATGACAGCACTAGAGGTACAAAGCAGGATACATCTCCTGCTCTTGAGGCCTCTACCATCTGGTGAAGAGAAGACATTTACTCATATTTATATTAAATAAGTGAAAACTGCTAGAAGAGGGGTATAAAATCAATGCCACAGGAGAGTAAAGGAGAAACCATGGCTAGCTGAGTTAATCAAAAGAGAATTAGTCTTGAAAGAAAATGTTGAGAGCTCAAGATAGGGAAAAGGCTGTTATTTTAGGAGAAAGCAATGTAAGATCAATGACAGGTAGAAAAACAGTATTTCAGGAATTGTGAGTCTTCCAGTTATACAGAGTTTGTGAGAAAAAGGAAAAGTAAGTAGAGAAAAGCAGACTGGGTTTAAACTGCAGTTTGTTAAGCTAATAGTATGAACTCCTAAATAATGTTATAGCCACTAAAGAGTCCTGGGTGATAGTTTCATTTTTCTATAAAGATTAATAGTCTTGAGAAAACGTTTAAGGAAAGCAAGAACCATTAACATTGTTTTCAAGTTATATTTTGAGTTAAAAGTTTACTTTATCAATAGGTAAATTATTTTTATCTTTTTATCTTAAACTTCTTTAAGAAAAAGAATTAAGACATTTGGCTGGGCGAGGTGGCTCACAGCTGTAATCCCAGCACTTTGGGAGGCCCAGGCGGTTGGATCACCTGAGGTCAGGAGTTCAAGACCAGCCTGGCAGGCCGGGCGCGGTGGCTCAAGCCTGTAATCCCAGCACTTTGGGAGGCCGAGGCGGGTGGATCACGAGGTCAAGAGATCGAGACCATCCTGGTCAACACGGTGA
>NW_016107668.1:1017192-1019159 GCF_001604975.1 Cebus imitator
AAAAAAAAAAAAAAAAAAAGAATAAGAATAAGACAATTGGCCTAGCTTTATGTCACTTGTCAATTATATAATTTTATGTACCCCTTCCTAAGACACACATTTTCTATATGATTGTGGTCAAGTATCCCAATTAGAGTAACAACTGAGGCTGCTTCTTACTTTACAATTTTAGTGTCTCTTAGGATAAGAGAATAAATGTTTAACTTCTTTTATTTTTTCCTTTTATCCTCATCTGGATTTTTTCTTTTAAAAATAAAAAATAAACAGGAGAGAGCTGGAGTAGCAACTTCTATTAAAAAACAGAAGTTTCTTGGTTTAGACATTTCCCATTAAGATTAACCAAATCAAAGGAACAAGTAAACCACTGTGGCAGCAGATACACTGGCTATTGCCAGACAATGGTAAAAGCATAGGCGGTACTGTAACCTTATACACGTAGTGAATGGTAGTGGTGACCAATCTGCCTAACTGCAGGCCAGGTGGCAGCTGTGTGTGCGCCTGTACACCTGCAGACAGCCAACTTGCACATTCAAGCACACACCTTTCTGTGATGGAGTCAAGAGAGTAAAGGATGTATTCAATAAAAATATCTTTGTTTCATATAATTTCCATTATGTGTGAATTTATGTAATAAGTAATTATAGCAATATCCAATAACTTGCACATAGAAGATGTTCAATAAATATTTGCTCATTAACTGAAATTTCAAGGTTAATATACAGTAAGAATGCTTTGGGCATATTTGAAAAACAATGTCTGCAATGTCCTACTGCAAAGAAAAGAAATCCTCTTCTAAACAGTTGTCCTGGAATCCCTTAAAAAGTCAATGAATATTCTTAGTGAAAGCAGCATGTTCATTTGAGACACACTTCCTACAAACGCTTCATGAATATAGTTTGTTTTTAAGCAAAGAAAATGCAAATTATGATTCTTAATGAAAATAATTCTGTGACAGTTTAAAAATGACAGGTACAAACCTGGAATCGTATCCCCAATGCATAGCATAGATTTTAGCTAGGTGGCCCCTCAGTGTACGTCTTGTTCGCATTTGTATTCGACCCACGGAGTCCATATTTGATGTAATCTTTTGAAAGCAACAAAAATGTTATTCTTTACCTTAGTCATAGTTCATGAGATAACTTGAACTAGAAACAGTGAGGAGGCAAAACAACAGACATAAAAGTAAATTTATAGTAATTGAAGGTATTCCACAGAACTGTTATGGGATCAAATGTTCATAAAAAATCATGATTAGTTTAAAATAATCCTATGTGCTATTGTAAATAAGAATGCCTTCTGCAGACTATTAACTAAAAATAGATATACTGCTATGCTTTAGTAAAAAACCAACCACAAATAAAAATCTAGTAGCAAGGCTGGGCGCAGTGGCTCAAGCCTGTAATCCCAGCACTTTGGGAGGCCGAGTGGGTGGATCACAAGGTCAAGAGATAGAGACCATCCTGGTCAACATGGTGAAACCCCGTCTCTACTAAAAATACAAAAAATCAGCTGGGCATGGTGGTGCGTGCCTGTAATCCCAGCTACTCAGGAGGCTGAGGCAGGAGAATTGCCTGAACCCAGGAGGTGGAGGTTGCGGTGAGCCGAGATTGCACGATTGCACTCCAGCCTGGGTAACATGAGTGAAACTCCGTCTCAAAAAAAAAAAAAAAAAAAAAAAAAAACCTAGTAGCAACTGATCACAATAAACATTCGTAATTTTAACTGTCTGTGAGAAAGCCAATTTTATATTTGTAGAGCACATAAATTATTTCCTTAATATAAATGATCAATATTAGTTAAACATGAAGCCTTCCCAAGAGTTTTTTTAAATGTTAGCTTTCTTAACTCCTCTTACTATCATTCCCAACCTAAGAGTTTTCATAAGAAAAAAACCAATCAGGATATGCCAAAAAGAATCAAAAACTACTTAAAAAGAACATAAACTATATGAATCTATATATACATAC
>NW_016107668.1:1019320-1034397 GCF_001604975.1 Cebus imitator
TTTTAGTAGAGACAGGGTTTCACCAGGTTGGCCAGGTTGGCCTCAAACTCCTGACCTCAAGTGATCCTCCCACCTCGGCCTCCCAAAGTACTGGGATTACAGGTGTGAGCCTCTGTGCTCGGCCTTGAATCTATATTTTTATAGCATTTACCTTTCCATAGACATCTATTTTAACAACATATTTTAAAAAGCGCTGGGCGCAGTGGCTCATGCCTATAATCCCAGCACTTTGGGAGGCCAAGGTGGGCGGATCACAAGGTCAAGGGATCGAGACCATCCTGACCAACATGGTGAAATCCTGTCTCTACTAAAAAACAAAAATTAGTTGGGTGTGGTGGCACGGACTACAGAGTCCCAGCTATTCAGGAGGCTCAAGCAGGAGAATCCCCTGAACCCAGGAGGCGGAGGCTGCACTGAGCCGAGATCACGCCACTTCACTCCAAGCTGGGCGACAGAGCGAGACTCCATCTCAAAAAAAAAAAAAGTACTCACACTGTATAGCATTTGACAAATTACAAAGTGCTTTTATACAGAAATTTCATTTAACTTTTTTCAATTAAGTACTAATACGAGAATCTGAATGTCATTTGCCTCAGTGTCAAATTATTTCATGTGAGTTACCAAAATGAAATCAAGAAAAACAATTTACCTGAACAAGCGTTGCATCATTACATGCTTTCCGAGCATCCTGAAGTAAAGAAAGATTATAATGCATTTAGAAACCAGTGGAATAACTAAAGTGATATTGTTATTGAAAATGTAGATCTGCAAATTTACTTTTCACTGTACCACATAATCTAAATTTTTAAAATTGATATAAAAATCACATAACCTAAATTGAGCCATTTTAACCATTTTAAGGTATAAAATCTAGTGGTTTTCAGTATCACAATGTTGTGGAACCATCACCACTAATTACAGAACATTTACATCACCCGAAAAGAGAAACCTCGTATGTCCCAATTCCTTTTTCTCCCACAGCCCTTAACAATCACTAATTTACTTTCTTTCTCTATGGATTTGTCTCTTCTCAACAAAATTTGAGAGATGTCAATAATAATTTGAGACCTCAAATTTTTATACAAACTGAAGAGGATTATCAAAAGGAAGACAGTGAAACAAAAATTAACAAAAAATTAAAGACTGCAAAAAACACATTTAATAAACAAAAAAGATTTTAAACCAAACTTACCAACTTTTTTTCAAATTTATTACTTAAAAACAAATTTAGAGGATTTATATACATAGAAAACTAAGAAGTGTGATTAAATCCTTCCTGCTAGGCGAACTTTTTTCCACAAAGGCTGCAGCAGTATCCTCTTCAACTTTGTTTTTTCTATACAGTGTTTAAGTACTTGCATACTCCTGAGCAAGGAGAAGGCAATGTTTATTTAATAAAATGTCCCAAATGGACAATTTGTTCCAGTCAGCCAAGGAAAAAATGACTGCTTCGGCTTACAGCAGACACTGGATGGCAGACATTATCTTTGGGGCTGCCCTTCCAACCTATTTATAACCACTTGGAATATTTCTATGTAAGGGTGTTCACAAGTAGTTGCACAAAATATATGATTTGATTCTTTCATTCTTAGACAAACTGGGTTTAAAGACATCATCTGGTAAGGAGTAACATAGCCCACTTTCCCATAATGAAAAGAGTTTCCAGAAATGACACTGATAGGCCTGAAACATGTTCCAAAAATGGTAGAGTTGAAGACCAAATTCTTAAAGAAGGTTTATTTCAAGCTTTATGAAAATGAGCTATCATTGTTTAGGCTCTCTTTCCTTTTTAATTTAGTCAGTTGTTTAAAAAAAATTTGTTGAACTCTATGTGTGAGGCACTATTCTAGGCTCCAACAGACATCAAAAATCTCTGCCTTCACTGAGCTATTAGTAACACAATTTAAAAACTGCAAATGAAAACTATTGAACTATAGTAAAAATTGGTAACAAAAATTAAAATATGTTGGAATATAATTCTACAAATATGTTAGCAGCAGTTACTTGCAAAATTACATTATGCAGAGATTCTATTTACACTGAGAACTCTCTCTTATGAACGTAATTATCCATTATAAAACAAAATATAAGGCCAGGCATGATGGCTCACGCCTGTAATCTCAGCACTTTCGGAGGCCGAGGGGAAAGGATTGCTTGAGCCCAGGAGTTTGAGACCAGCCTGGGCAAAACAGTGAGACCCTGTCTCTATTAAAAACAAACAAACATTCTCACTGTAAGATCTAGCAAAAAAATATTAAAAAATTTAAAAAAGAAAATAAATATTACATTAAAGCCTGAATTCCATACTGTCCAGCACCACAAGAAACACAAAATCTGATATTTTGCAAAAGAAAGATGATATATACTTTTTTCCAAATCAGAAGCACCAGTTATTTGCATTTTTTAAAATTTAAAACAAATCATCTATTACAATAAATAGCCTACATTTCTATTATACCATATATTTACACTGTAATTAGGTAAAAATGTAGTTAGATTATATTTCTGGATCGAAGGGGGAAGAAAGGAATGGTGTGACAATTAAACTGACAAGAAAAGTACACAGCATTTCACATACGTGTGGTTACATGAAATCATGGGAGGAGATGATTTGGTGAGCACCTATGCCCATTACATTGTGCTTGGGATGCTAGTGAGACAGGGAGATTAACACACAGAATTTTCCATGTAGGTACACACAGTAGGGGCAAACGTGAACAAGGAACAACAACACAAGGCAGGCGTGGCCAGCTGTGTAACAGATGTCCAACATGCTGAATGAGTGAAAAACTGCCACTTGCTGAAATCAGACTAAGTCCTCTACCTGCTATTTCACTTAATTCTCTGCAAAAACATATAAAGTGGAGTACTGGTTCTCCTGCTTCACAGCAAAGATACTGATCATCAGTGAAGTTAAGAACCTTGTCCAAATTAATGAAAAAGTGGAATCCATGGCTGTTTGACCATGGCTTGCTGCCTTCCAATAAAAAAAAAAAAAAAAAAAAAAAAAAAAAAAAAAAAAAAAAAAAAAAAAAAAAAAAAAAAAAAAAAAAAAAAAAAAAAAAAAAAAAAAANAAAAAAAAAAAAAAAAAAAAAAAAAAAAAAAAAAAAAAAAAAAAAAAAAAAAAAAAAAAAAAAAAAAAAAAAAAAAAAAAAAAAAAAAAAAGGTAAATCCCAGTGAAGGCCTCTTGGAGGATTAGGAGTCAATGGATAGGATTTCCAAAGAGCAAAACTGGGCAAGAGGTAGTATAATTCCCCAAGGGAACAATTTGATAAAAGGTAACAGATAAGAAAGAGCAATGTGTGTTCAGGGAACCAGCCTAGTATGGCTATAGCACAGGTCACAGGAAAGGACACTAGTAATGAAGGTTAGGAGAACCAACCTTAAGTTACAGCAGAACACACCTGGTCTGAATCCTGGATCTGTTACCTGGGCAACTTATTTAATCTCACTGAGCCTCAGCTTCCTGAACTATAAAATGAAGTAACACCATCAACTTCACAGAGTCAGCGTGAGGATTAAATGACATGGACATATGGACACATGGTTGGCCAGTCACCTGCTCCTCCTCAGCATCTGGACTAAGTGACACAAAGTAGGGAGAACAGAAATTCCATTGAGTGGATGCAGTCACATCGAATTCAGAGGTGAGCCTGCAAAGGCTTCTGCGATCATCCCATTCAAAATCAGTCTCTCCTTTGTTTTGAAAGCTTTGTTCAGATTCCTAAGATTTCAACTCAGAATTCTTATTCACATCTAAATAAATAACTTCCTTAAATTACTGGCAATAAGTCTGTCTGGTTATGACTTCATTCAGAATCATCACTTTTCTAGTGAATGTTCTTCAACCATCCCTGTTTTTCCTAATCCTTTCTTCTCTTTTCTTGTATCATCTTTGTATAGATTTTTTTTTTCTTTTTCTTTTTTTTTTTTTGAGACAGGGTCTTGCTCTTTCATATGGTTAGAGTGCAGTGGTGTGATCATGGTTCACGGCAGTCTCGAACTCCTGGACTCAAGCAATCCTCCCACCTCAGCCTCCTGAGTAGTTCGGGGATTACAGGTACAAGCCACTGCACCTGGCCTACTCTTCACTTTTTAATTTTATTTCATTTATTTTTTTCAGACAGAGTCTTGCTCTGTCGCCAGGCGCCAGACTGGAGTGCAGTGGCGTGACCTCGGCTCACTGCAACCTCCACCTCCCGGGTTCAAGCAATTCTCTTGCTTTAGCCTCCCAAGTAGCTGGGGCTACAGGTGCACACCACCAGGCCCAGATAATTTTTGTATTTTTTAGTACAGATGGGGTTTCACCATGTTGGCCAGGATGGTCTCGATCTCTTGTATTCTTCACTTTTAAATTGGACAAATTCTTCAGAAACAGCTATTGCAAGAGGTTCAAACTGGGAAAGGCCACAGCTGTGTTCCAAGTTACGAGATTCTCCCTGCTTACCCTTGTACGTTGTTTTAGCCTTTACTTTTCTCTGGGAAAAGTAGTAGGCAGCTGCCAAGCTACTCACAACTCAAAGCCTCTTTCCTCCACCCTGCTTATCAGCAGGCTGCCTACAAGATGGCACGTCTATATCCTTTCATTTTTAGCTCAGCCTTCCTTGATATTTCTCAGTGCTACCCAAGTCCAAGGAAGCATCTGTTCCCATTGTTCCAAAGAAGGGACCATGGTGCTATCTCTGAGACAGTGCTCCCTACGCAGACGCCTCCTCAGAGTCTCCCCATGTGCTGCTTCACTGCATTTGGCAACTCCTCCCTAGCCTATTATGCTCTGAAGCTTTAGAGTCTTTTAATTTCATTAAAGCTGGAGTCTATAGTTGTTTCTTATCCTCCTTACTGTTTTGAGTTGATTCCAAGAGTAAAAGATGTCAGACATGTTTTGATTCTGCCACTAATAGTTTTACTTTTTTTTGTTTTGCTTTGAGACAGAGTCTCACTCTGTCACCCAGGCCGGAGTGCAGTGGCACGAGCTCAGCTCACTGCAACCTCTGCCTCCCAGATTCAAGCCATTCTTTCGCTTCAGCCTCCAGAGTAGCTGGGATTACAGGTGCACACCACATGCCCAGTTAATTTTTGAATTTTTACTAGAGACAGTTTCACTAGGTTGGCCAGGCTGATATCGAACTCCTGACCTAAGGTGATCCCCCTGCCTCAGCCTCCCAGAGTGCTGGGATTAATGATTTTCTTCAATCGAATGTACACCTTAGTATTTTCCTAGTATATTATATTGTGACGATATCTACATTATTGTTTTGCACCAAAAATCTATGATTCTGGGCATGTAAATAAAAAGAGAATTGTCTGTCTTTCATAGAGGCCATTCTTCTACGTAGGTACTTGTTAGCAATGATTTTTGAAGAGTTCTTTTGAGACATGACAAACAAAAATAGACCTTAGTTCTCACTTCACGAGAGAAAAAAAATAGACCATTTCTAGCACTAGAAATTATTTAATATAGACTGATAAACTAATAGGCAAATTTTGTGCATTCCTGGCACTAAGTGTTAAAATTTTGAAATGAAAAAGTTTTACCTGAATCTGATTCCGCAGTTGTTCTGCTTCTTGCCTCAACTGTTCCAGCTCGCTCATCTTTTCAATCTGTTTACCTCAGGAGTTAATGAGTGAAAACAGCTGTTAAAAAGTAGAGACAGAGGAAGATTTAGTTCTCTATTTACATCTTAATCTAGTTTTAAAATACTGACATATAACTTCTTTTTGGTCCTTCTGAAATTCAACTGAGGTGGTCAATTATCACTAGAACTTAAAGATGCTTAGTAAATATAGATTGAGGTTATTTACTGAAGGATTTTATACAAGAACATGATCAGAGGATGGAGGAGAAATTCCAAGTTGTAGTATTCAAGACTGAATTACGGGGAATTAGTACCAAAATGGAGTCCAGTGAGAAATATTTTACAATAGTTCGGAGGGCACCAAGATACTCTCCACTGGGATGTCTGGATAGCACCTCATACTTACCTGGATAGTACTTCAAAGTACTTCATAGTACCTGGATAGTACTTCAAAGCTGAAGCCCACCCCACCCCCAAGCCTTACCCATCATAGGAAACAGCAAGTCCATCCTTACTTACAATTGTTTAAGCTAAAAATCTGGGAGCAATCCTTCTCTGTTTAATAATATCCTCCCCATCTTATCTATTAGCAAATCATGTCAGTTATTCCTTAAAAAATTAGCCAGGTTCTAATTCTGATTACCTCCACTTCTACTGTCTAGGTCCAAACCACCATTATCTCTCACCTGGTCCCCTTTCTATTGCCCTTGACCACTCTCTGGTCTAGTTAGAGCAACTAGACATCCTTTTAAAATACAAGTCACTTTAAATGTTCCAGTGGTTTTCCATTCCACTAAACTCTTATTGTGACCCACAGAGCCCTATATCATCACACACACACCCCTCTGACTACTCCTATCACTCTCACACTTTTCAAGCTGTTCAAAGGCTTCTCTGATGTTCCTTGAACACACTAGGCAGGCCCCAGTTTCAGTGTCTTTGCGTTTGCTCCTGCCTCTGCTTGGATAGCTCTCGTCCCTGATATTTTAATCACTTGCTCCCTTACATCTGCTCAAATGTTACCTTCTCAGTGGGACCTTTACTGATAGCATGAATGCACCCAAACATGCTCCTCTTACCCCATCTTTTTCTTCACTATAACACTCAACACCATCTGGCATGTATTTACTTATTTGTGGTCTCTTTCTGATAAGATGTGAAGGGCCAGATGTAGTAGTTCACACCTGTAATCCCATCACTTTGGAAGGCCAAGGTGAGTGAATCACTTGAGGCCAGGAGTTCAGGACCAGCCTGGCCAACATGGTGAAACCTCATCTCCACCAGAAATACAAAAATTACCGGGTGTGGTGGCACATGACTGTTATCCCAGTTACTCAATAAGCTGAGGCACAAGAATTGCCTGAACCTGGGAGGTGGAGGTTGCACTGAACTGAGATGACACCACTACACTCCAGCCTGAATGACAGAGCGAGTCTCTGTCTCAAAACAAAACAAAAAAAAGATGTAAAGTGCCTTGAGGTAGGGTCTCTGCTTTATTCTTTGTTGTATCCCCATCACTTAAGATACTTTAGTCTCCAGTAAATAAAGCAACCTGAAATAGCTTAACAAAGGAATATTCATTCTAAGGATTTAGGATGAATCACAGAACTAAAAGACAGGACTATTACTACCTCAAAAAGACAATAGAAGCCAGAAACTAGGAGTATTCTTTCTCTACCTGTCCTCTTTTCTCTTCATGTCTTGTTTTTTTCTTTCTACAGAGTAACTTTCTCTGCTCCCCTAAGTACAAAATCCAAGTTTAAATCTTTTTAGGTTGAGATTATAGCCCAAAATGACTGTCCCAAGTCCAAATTCCTATAAAAGATTGATTCCCCTCATGAGCAAGAATTTGGTTTTGGAGTCTATCTTATAATCATCACATCAACTATGGTACAAATATCTGTTTATTATGTTCAGACTAAAAAAAAAACAGTATCTGTTTATTCTTTCAGAATTCAATTTGTATTTATTTTGTCCAATTAAAAAATAAATTCATTGGGATTGACTGGAATGGCATTAAAGTATAAAACAGTTTGAGAACTAAAATCATTCTAATATTCCATTTCCAATGTAATATTGTGGTATATTTCTCTGTTTATCCAGATTTTCTACCTTTTATTTATGAGTCTTAACCATTCCCTGGTGTTTAACAATTTAGTATGCTTCTCAGAGCGGGCCAGACTGGATAGACCATAGCGGTATGGAGTATCATCCTGTTGAACTGAAGATAAGCAGCATGCAGGCTCTTTAAAGTCACAACCTTAGCTTCCCTTGCTGACCATTCTTGAGATATCCCTAGCCCAAAAGTCCTAGAAACCCTGATTGGTTTTGATACCTCTTTATTTTTTGGATCCCAAAAAATTATGGGTAAGCAGAACTAGTTTACATGTCTCCTACTAAGTTGCTGACATACTAGAAAAAACTATCAAGAGACCCCAGAGGGCCTTGAAACTCTTTTTAAATTTGCATTTATTATTGATGTTGTTATTTGTAGAGATGCGGTTCTAGCTACATTGCCCAGGCTGGTCCTGAACTCCCAGGCTCAAGCGACCCTCCCACCCCAGGCTCCCAAAGCACTAGGACCACAAGCATGAGCCACTGAGCCCAGCCTGGGTCTTAGAGCTTTTAAATGCATTCAAAATTACTTGTCACGCACCCTACTGCTGTCCCACCCCCAAAGCCACACACACATACAAGTGACCTTCTAAAGCAGGAGCTACCTGTAATAACAGTTACTTGGATAGACTATGATCCGTACCAAATGAATGAGAACTTCAGGCTGAGTGCCCCTAAGGATGGAGGTGCCATGAATAGAAATGGAAACAAAAAAAAAGCAGTTCCCTCAACCACCACCACGACCCTGTGGAACAGGACACTATTGGGAGAGGCCATCGGTCACAGACCCTGAGACTTCTTGCACATTCTGGCTGGAAATGCCAAGAATACAAGTCCCTAGTGGCTGTTACTTGGGCCATCTCTCAGGGTTGTTTTGCAACATGCAACCTCAAGGAATAAGGCAACGTCTCCTCATGAAACAAAGAGCAGAATGGCTTCTATTCACTGTAAAAGTGGTAAAACCCCCAAGCTCAGTGTCTATAGGCTCTGATGCAAATCCAGTGCATGTGCAGCATCCATCTGGGCCTACCTGTGTCACCCTGTGGGCACTGGAACATGGGGAATCAACACAAAAAGCAGCGTCACACCATGCTACTCACTGTGAAGTATTTTGTCTCCAACCATGGAGTCTCATGAAACAGTAACACGTTCATTTATTAGCTTGTAAGTAGGTAAAGATCTCAGGCCCTTTGCAGTCATCGATACATGGTTCATAAGAAAAAAGATGAGGGGTCCAATGTGGAAAACAGTGAGACTGTGGCTCATCCCTTCTTATCCAGGCTTCATCCAGTACTTCATCAGGCATTCTAGGTCCAACACTTCAAGCTTTTTCACAGTACCCTAGCATGCCTGCCCTTCCACCTTGTCACATTCAACAGCAAAGGCAAAACCCTGGATTAAATAAGCTACCTACTTTCTTTCAGCGAGCATATGGCCAAACATGGATTCAGAAAGTCAAACAATGGTGCATTATCAGTTCTAGTCCAAATTCACATCACCAACCTCAACTAGGCCCTCAAAACTACCTGGCAACCCTATACAGCTTCGTATGCACTGCTTCCGCTCTTGGTATCAAATATTTAAATTCCTTTGCAATCTTTTCAAGATTTTGACCTTCTCACAACCCCTCTTGCAGCAGATGACCTTGCCATCTATTTCATAAAGTAGAAGCCATCAGACACGAACTCTCAATTTTCTACTACTAGATATAAAAAGCTATACATACATAACTGACTCATCATATTCCCCATCTTCCTTCTGTGTGTGTGGCAGGGGGGAGGAGGGAGGGAGGGGGAGGGAGAGAAAGAGAGAGAGAGAGAGAGAGAGAGAGAGAGAGAGAGAGAGAGGTGTGTGTGTGCGTGTAAGTCTCACTCTGCTGCCCAAGCTGGAGTGCAGTAGTGGTGAACTGCAGCCTCGACCTCCCAGGCTCAAGCAGTCCTCCAGCCTCAGCCTCCCAAGTAGCTAGGTCCACAGGTGCGCACAACCATGCCCAGCTAATTTTCCTTTTTGGTAGAGACAGGGTCTTGCCATGTTGCCCAGGCTTGTCTTAAACTCCTGGGCTCAAGCGATCCTCCCACCTCAGCTTTTCAAAGTGCTGAAATTACAGGCATAAGTCAATGTGCCTGGCCCTCCCTTTCCGTTATAATACAGTAGCTGACTTCTCTCCTGTTTGGGCCAATTCCTCCACTGGTGATTCATTCATTCATTCATTCATTCATTCAGAGACAGAGTATCACTCTGTCAGCCAGGCTGGAGTGCAGTGGCATAATCACAGCTCACTGTAACCTCAAACTCCTGAGTTCAGCCAATTCTTCCATCTCAGCCTCCCCCAGTAGCTGGGACTACAGGCATGCACATCATGCCTGGCTAGTTTTTTTTTTTTTTAAGAAATGGGGTCTTGCTACATTGCCCAGGCTGGTCTTGAACTCCTGGCCTCAACTGGTCCTCCTACTTTGGCCTCCCAAAGTGCTAAAATTATAGGCATGAGCCACCATGCTCAGCCCCTACACCAGCTGTTCTCACCTTTTAAGTAATCTTTCACTTCCAGTATATTCAATCTCTTACATTTTTCTCGTTTTAGTTTTTTTTTTTTTTTTTTTTTTTTTTTTTTTTTTTTTTTTTGAGACAGAGTCTTGCTCTGTTGCCAGGCTGGAGTGCAGTGGTGCAATCTCGGCTCACTGCAACCTCCGCCTCCTGGGTTCAAGCGATTCTTCCGCCTCAGCCTCCCAAGTAGCTGGGACCACAGGCGTGTGCCACCACACCCAGCTAATTTTTGTATTTTTAGTAGAGACGGGGTTTCACCATGTTGGCCAGGATGGTCTCGATCTCTTGACCTCGTAATCCGCCCAGCTCAGCCTCCCAAAGTGCTGGGATTACAGGCATGAGCCACCGTGCCCAGCCCTAGTCTTTTATTAATAAAAATTTTTTTTCATTTTATTTTTATTATAAGTTCTGGGGTACATGTTCTAACAGAGAAGAAAAATTACTATGAGTATCCCTAATATTCATATAGGTTTATAAAATATTAACTTTTTTGCTATATTTGCTTTATCTTGTTTTCGCTGAAGTATTTTAAAGTCAATTACAGGGCCGGGCGCGGTGGCTCAAGCCTGTAATCCCAGCACTTTGGGAGGCCGAGGCGGGTGGATCACGAGGTCAAGAGATCAAGACCATCCTGGTCAACATGGTGAAACCCCGTCTCTATAAAACTACAAAAAAATTAGTTGGGCATGGTGGCGCGTGCCTGTAATCCCAGCTACTCAGGAGGCTGAGGCAGGAGAATTGCCTGAACCCAGGAGGCGGAGGTTGCGGTGAGCCCAGATCGCACCACTGCACTCCAGCCTGGGTAACAAGAGCGAAACTCCGTCTCAAAAAAAAAAATAAATAAATAAATAAAGTCAATTACAGACATCAAGACATTTTAGCCCTAAAGACTTCTGTATTCATCTCTAAAAATATCTACCAAACCACAATACCATTATCATTACTACCAAAATTAACAGAAATTATTTAATATCTAAAACCCAGATTTGAAAATCTCCCACAACTCTTCCACCAATGTCTTTTTACATCTGATTTGTACAAATCCAGATTGAATTAAGAACTACATAATACATTTAGTTATGTCTCTTGTCCCACCATCTAGAAATACCCATCTCCTGCCTGCTCTTTTGCACTTTCTAGCATTGAATAACTACAGACTAAATCATTGGCTGAGTGCAGTGGGTGGCACCTGTAATCCCAGCTTTGAGAGGCAGAGGTGGGCAGATCACTTGAGACCAGGAATGTGGTGAAACTCCATCTCTACTAAAAATACAAAAAGTTAGCCAGGCGTGGTGGTATGCACCTGTAATACCAGCTGCTCGGGAAACTGAGGCAGGAGAATCACTTGAACCTGGGAGGCGGAGGTTGCAGTGAGCTGAGATTGAGCCTGGGTGAAGAGTGAGACTGTCTCAAAAAAAGATGAAATCACTTGTCCTTTACCCCATTCTGTGTATTTCTTATGGCACTGTTTTAGCTTGTTTATTTTCTATACTGACTGCTTGTAAACTGGAAGGAAGTTAGTTCTACCAGCTAATTACACTGAGGTTCAATATATTTGGCATGGATCCTTTCAGGTGACGCTGTGGACATCATACTATAGTACATCAGGATGAACTACATGTTTCTTTGTGCCACTATCAGTGAAGCTAAGATTCCTCAGTGTGTTTAGTTGTTAACAGCCTAATTTGTCCACTATAAAGTTATACTCCCTCACTCCCATCCAGCAAACCATCTGTGGGAACCTTTCACTTTCAATTGGGTCTTCCATCAGCAGTTAAACATGCCCAAGTCTCTCCCCTAAAAAGAAAGAAAAGAAAAAATTCCTTGACTCCGCATTGCACTTAAGAGTCCTGTTTCATCCCTTCATCAAGAACTCTGACAGACAGCTGCCGCACGTGATCCCACCTCCTCACATGGCATTCCTGAGTTCTCAAACCTCACACATGCCAGCAGGCTCCAGCTATGTTTGAGCAGGCATGAGGGAAAGGAAGCGTAGTTATAAGGCAGGGGCTATCTGAGAATGTTGCTAAGCTGCGAAATCAGAACCCTTGTGATGCCTGTGCCAGACAACCGCAACCTTTCTTCGGATGTCTGAAAAGAAATGTCAAAGCTGCCCTTTTTTCCCCTTTCCTTTTTGCTGCTAAAAAGAGGAACTAACTTTTCACTCTTAAAAAAAAAAGCACAACTGATTCATTTTGTCACTTGAGAGAGAGAACATTCCGATTACACATATTTTTTTGGTGATCTTTTCTTCTCAGCCAACTGTTGGATTCCTAATAATACCAATAAAGCATGAAGCTAGCACAGACCAATAGATTATAAACTACTCTCAGAAAAGCCTGGAGACTGAGTAGGGTAAAAGAGGCCACAGATGCCCCAGGTGAAGCCTAAGATGGCCAGTCCTAGTAAATTATATTGTGAAGACAAGGACCCAAAGTGGCCAATCTGTGTATTGGCATGTGTGTATATAATATGACTGTAAAAGTTTTAATTCTTGGGAACAATACTATTACATCAGGTATACTTTAGCAAGTAGCTCCCTCAAGCTGTTTATCTAAAGCATGCGTAAATTCAGGGAAGTGAAGGTCTTTAGGGACACATTTTGACCAGTAGAAAACAAAGTCATCTAACCACTTGCCCTCCTGCAGTTCCTTTACATCCACAATTTAATAAGAAACAGAAATCAGGCCGGGCGCGGTGGCTCACGCCTGTAATCCCAGCACTTTGGGAGGCCAAGGTGGGTGGATCACGAGGTCAAGAGATCAAGACCATCCTGGTCAACATGGTGACACCCTGTCTCTACTAAAAATACAAAAAGTTAGCCGGGCATGGGTGGCGCGCACCTGTAGTCCCAGCTACTCGGGAGGCTGAGGCAGGAGAATTGCCTGAACCCAGGAGGCGGAGGTTGCGGTGAGCCGAGATCGCGCCATTGCACTCCAGCCTGGGTAACAAGAGCGAAACTCCGTCTCAAAAAAAAAAAAGAAAACAGAAATCAGGGAAGTGACAAAAGGATTTCTAAAGCTTTGTGATGTGGGTAAAAGAACACTATAGAAAGTGGAGGGAGGGTAGAAATTGGCAAGACAGTCACCCACTACTGAAGAAATCCTCCACTGGGTCTTAGCCTGGTAGACAACTGCAGCATCAATTAATTCAATGTTCCTTATTTAAAGTTTAAAATAATCAAGATCCCAATCTGAGAAGGGAGTAAACCAAAAAACACTCTCTCACTGATCAGACTTTTCCTGAATTAATGACAAAAACAGGTAGCGATTATAGGCAGAAAGTTTTTCATCTACACTAGTTACATGTGTAACAGAAAACTGAGTGAGACTTCTCCCAATAATACAGATCTGATAAATGGGCCCCAAAGATGAAGACAAAAAGGCATCACGCATGCTAATTTTTTAAACAAAAGCTTTCAACACAGGGGAGCAGAATCTCCCCAAAGGCTTACCAAGAATTCAATGACCAGCTGTACCTTCCAGCCCCACCATACAGACACATCCACTGCTGACCATTTTTACAATTATCCTTACATATGAGAAAACTGGGGAGATGAGGAAAGGACAACTATTAAGAACTAGCAGCTTCCAGCTGGGCATGGTGGTCCATGCTTCTAGTCTCAGCCACTCAGGAGGTTGAGTGGGGACTTGCTTGAACACAAGAATTTAAAGCTGCAGTGAACTACAATCACACCACTGCATTCGCATCTGGGCAACAAAAAGAGACCCTGTTTCTAAAGGTGAAAAAAAGCAAGTAGCTTCAGCTGAGTAAATACAAGGAATCTATGATAAGAACATAGATACCCCAAAAGAACAAAAAACCAAAATAACCAAGTCACAGACAGAAAAGATAGTTGTAAGCTAAAATTCAAATAATGAACTAGCATCTAGAATTTTAAAAGTAATTACTTCAAATTAATTATTAAAAAGACTAACAATCCAATAGGAAAATGTGCAAAGATATGAACTGGCAAACCACAGCGGGAAAAGCTGCAGAGGACCACATACAAATGAAAAGACACTCAACCTCAGCAATCAGAGAAATGCCAATTAAAATAAGATAGAATTTCAATCTATTAGATTAATAACATTTCATATCTCAACCAGGGTTGGCAAGGTTGTAGAAATGGGACATAGTCAATAGGACAAGTCTTGGGGAAGCAATTTGGCAACATCTAACAAAGGTGACAACATGTATATCTTTCAACCTGACAATTCAATTCTGCTTCTGGGTATATAAGCCCTAAGGAAACTATAGTACATGTGCACAGGATTTAACAGTGTTCATTATAGCACTACTTACAATACAATAAACTGGAACATCAATGCCCACTGACAGGAGAATGAATCACTGTAGTCTTTTCACAGTGAATTATATAGCAGTGAAAACAAATGAACTACAGTTATATGCAACATAGATGAATCTTAAACATAATGATGAGAGAAAAAATAAATCAAATTCCTGAAGACAAATACTGGCATCATATCCCTTTTACAAAACTCAAAAAACAACTACCACTAAATAATACATTGCTTAAGAATGCACACAATGGGCCAGATGTGGTGGCTCACACTTGTAATCCCAGCACTTTGGGAGGCCGAGGTAGGAGGATCACTTGAGGCCAAGAGTTTGAGACCAGCCTGGCCAATGTGGTGAAACCCCACCTCCACTAAAAATATAAGAATTAGCCAGATGTGGTAGTGTGCACCTGTAGTCCCAGATACTCAGGAGGCTAAGGCATGAAAATCGCAGAGGGTGCAGTGAGCTGAGATCACACCACTCACTCCAGCATGGGCAACAGAGCAAGACTCTGCCTCATTAAAAAAAAAGGTGAAAAA
>NW_016107668.1:1034754-1037711 GCF_001604975.1 Cebus imitator
AAAAAAAAGCCAGGCATGGTAGCTCACACCTGTAATCCCAGCACTTTGGAAGCCAAAGCAGGCAGATCACAAGGTCAAGAGATCGAGACCATCCTGGCTAACATGATGAAACCTTGTATCTACTAAAAATACAAAAATTAGACAGGTATGGTGGCGCATACCTGAGGCAGGAGAATCACTTGAACTCGGGAGGCGGAGCTTGCAGTGAGCCGAGACTGTGCCACTGCAATCCAGCCTGGTGACAATGAGGCTCTGTCTCACAAAAAAAAAAAAAGAATGGATGCAATGGAGCGGTGGATGTCTATAGTCTTAGCTACTCCAGAGGAGGCTGAGGAAAGAGGACCGCTTGAGCCCAGGGATTCAAAGCTGCAATAAGCTATGACTGCACCACTGCACTCCAGCCTGGGCAGGAGAAGGAGAACCTATCTCTTAAAAATAAATAAAATAACCAAGCAAACATAAATATATAAAAGTTAGTGCTATATGCATCAAAGATGAGTATATTTATAATTTATCCAACTTTTGTACCTGAAGTCCACTGGGAACAATAAAATAAATGAAATGGAATAAAGAAAAAGAAATGAAGCTTAGTCAGGTTAAATAACTTGCTTAAGATTAGAGGTAGAGTTCAGATTTGAATCCAAGCATATGACTCTGAAACCCAGGCTCTTAACAACTCTGCCTTATAGCCTCTTTTCAAAGGGCATCCTAAGACCTCTTTGCTCAATCTAATGATCCTCTCTTCTTATTGAAACTTTATTCCTAAAAAAAAAAATAAATAAATAAAATAAAATAAAATAAAAAAAATAAAAAAATAACAAGAAACTTTATTCCTAAGGCTTTCATGAATCCACATGTCTCTGATTATCCTTATACTTGGTTATTCCTTCTCTTTACCTTTACGGGAACTTCGCCTCCATTTATTTAAATACTGATTTGTTTCCCAGGGTTCTATCTTCATCAAGCTAGTTAAGAAAAACTTCCCACTTGGGAGAAAGCAAAGCTAAAGAGGAATATGAGATACACGCACTATCCCTTTCTTTTACAAAAAAAAATCAGAAGGGAATAGTGTAATAGTCAAAAAATTTCAACCAATAGTGATTTTTGCTCAAGATCACATTGGAGCTGTTTATCACAATCTTCAAAGTGACATTAACATTGCTGACTAAGGCAATTTTAAACTAATAATTAAACATAAATTGTTTCATAAACACAGTGCTTTTATTTTCTGTTACTGTAACTGCTTGACTAAATACAACATGAATATTTGATTAATTTAACACATTTTAAGTAATTATCACATAGTGAAAGCATTGTTGAGCAGAAAGCAACATATCAGTTATCTTTTAAAAGTTTAGATGTACCAGTTACAAATATCAAGATACTAATGAGCCATTGTATCCAAGCCAATCTTAAACAAAATGGAAAAAAATACACTTGGATAATTCAAATGGCCTTCTCACTCCCTATCTTAAAATGTCCACAGAACTTTTAGTGAAGCAAGGCATTATGCAGGCTGTACAATTATACTGCTGTGTTCATGAACACATTTCTATCTGTACAAGAAAATACAAGTATTTCTTAGCTACTAATAAGTTTCATACTAATCATGAAAGCTCATATAAGCCATAAAAATGTTATTTTAAATTGTACTTTAAAAATGTAAGTATAAACTACTTTTGCTTCTCTAAAAGTCTATTCATAATTTTAAATTTGTTATAAATTTTCTAATATTCTACTTTTTTTACAATACAAATTTATATTTCTTACACTTTATAAAATAATTTTTAAAAATCATAATGAATCAGGTACAATATTTAAAGCTTTTATGATTTTTTTTAGCCAAGAAATTTTAAAACACACATGTCCACCCACCCCAAGTATTCCATATACATACATCTCCACGTGGCTTTCTTTCTCAGGAAGTTAGCCAAAAACCTACAGCTGCATGGGACAAGTGGATATGAGAGGAAAAGAGAAGTTGCAGATGCTGAAATTGTAGCATACAGTATTAAGTGTTGTTTTTTTATCTCATTTTTTGTTTTGCTACCAAGTTACTCATTACACTGAGCATTTTTAAATACCCCTAAAGTAAAACAATTCAACCTCTTGTGAACTGAAGGCAGTTTGTTTTGTGTTCCAGGACATAAACAAGGCACTGCCCTCCAGTCTATTTCCCTTCACCTAACTTATATCCTGGTAGAGTCTATTCTCACACCAAATATTTACTGAATGTGCCAGGAACTGGGGCTACATATGAATAAAACTTAGGCCCGGGTCTCAAGGAGTTTACAGTTTAAAAGGGAAGACAGACACATAAATACATACACACACAGGCCCATAATCCGTTACCCTAAACCCTAGGGCCAGACAGATAGCAGAATTTGGAAGTTTCCAGGTTTTAGAAAAGTATGTTCATTGTATTGGCGTAACACCACAACCAGACCCCAGAGCAGCACCCACATAGTCAATAATTAACATTTATGCAGCAAAATGTAAAGCATATTCACCAAGGTACCAAAAAAAACAGACTAAGAGCCTATAACCCCAGCACTTTGGGAGACGGAGGCAGGCAGATCACTTGAGGCCAGGAGTTCAAGACCAGCCCGACCAACATAGTATAACCCTGTCCCTACTAAAAATACAAAAATCCAGCCGAGTATGGTGGCGTGAGCCTACAGTCCCAGCTACTCAGGAGGCTGAGGCATAATAATCACTTGAACCTGGGAGGCGGAGGTTGCAGTGAGCCGAAGATCGCACCACTGCACTCCACATTGGGCAACAGAGCAAGTCTGTATCAAACAAAAGAAAAAGAGAATAAGCAATAGCTTCGTGTTATTATAGTTTGAGTCACACTGTGTCACCAAATGAGTTCAGATCATAGAAGTTTTGGCCACTAAATGATTTATGAAAAGAAAAAAAACCTGTAGTTTTCAGAGTATTTGGTGTTTCTAAAA
>NW_016107668.1:1037856-1041249 GCF_001604975.1 Cebus imitator
GAATGACAATGTTTGTCTTGGAAAAAGGAAATTTTTTAATTTTAAAAAAAAAGGAGCAAAAGGTCAAAGGTCAAGATCAGTCAAGATAATCTTGAAGACGGCCAAGGTATATGCAGGGAGGGCACTGAAATTAACTTAGTGAGCAAAATTACTGCTTAAAAAAAAGAGATTGTTGATCTGTAATACACATGAGAAGGATTACTTGGCACAAACGTAGGATAGACCAGACATGGTGGCTCATGCCTGTAATCTCAGCACTTTGGGAGGCTGAGGTGGGCAGATCACTTGAGGCTAGGAGTTTGAGACCAGCCTGGGCTATATAGCGAGTCTCCATCTCTACAAAAAAATTTTTTTAATTACTCAGGTGTGGTGGCGTTTGCCTGTAATCCCAGTGCTTTGCAAGGTTGAAGTGGGAAGATCACTTGAGCACTGAAGGTCGAGGCAGCAGTGAGCTGATTGTGCCACTGCAGGCTAGCCTGGGCGACAGAGTAAGACCCCATGTCAAACAAACAAACAAAAAAGGCAGGATTACCCCGAACTTAAAAAGTACTAACTAGGAGTTAGCCAACCAAGAGATTACATTTATTGAGCATTTATTACCTGTATTTATTACCTGCATTTATTACAGCTCTGTGTAACTATTTAGTTCTCAAAACAACCTCAGAAAGTAGGTACTGGTATCATTCTCATTCTACAGATGAGGAAACTTTACACATCGAGGTTATGGACCTCAGCCAAGTTCACACAACCTCATGGAGCCAGAGATGACTACTTATAGTGTGACCCCAAAAACTCTTTAACTACTCTAAGCCTCCATTCCTTCATCTGAACAGTGGGATCTCTACCCCTATGGGATTGTTTTGGGAATTAAACAATACACATTTTTAAATGTCTTTGGAAATTTAAATCAGAGCTAATTTGGCCCAACAAGGGAAATACACGAAGAAGCTATAACCATGAACACTACTTCAGCTATTATCTATAGTGATTAATTGACAGATATAATACTACAGTGTTCTAAACAAAAATGGAAAAAGAAATTACCAGAAGGAGGTCCTTTCTTTGCACCTCAGCTGTGCTGCAGTTTAGCTACTTCTTCTTCTGAACTCCTTAAGAAGCACTGGGGTAACTGTTGGCAAAGGCTGTTTTATTTTCTGGATGAGGACTAAAGCAATCCCATGAGCACTGTTTCATCTGCACCAGGACTCTCTTATTGAGGGGTAGAGGAGAGTGGCTTCACAGGGGAAGAGAGGATAGGAAGAAAACAACCAATCATTTGAAGGGCTTTCTCAACCTACATCCACATGCTGAAGATTTAAATACTTGCCCCACCGCATCAGCAGCACCTGCCTCTGTGGCCCATCCCCACTCTAGGGCCTTGACTCTTAAATTGACACACTACTATTAACGTTCTATCCTTCGAGTGTGGAAGGGCAGAACCATGGTTGATAGACACTAATTTAACCAAACAGTTTCAATCAGTGGTTTTCAGAGTATGGGGATCAGCAGCATCAGCATTACGTAGAAATGTGTTAGAAATGCAAATTTATAAATCCCTTCCCAGGAGTACAGGCTCGGAAACCCTGAGGGTAGAACCCAGCAATTTATGTTTTAGCAAGTCTTCAAGGTGAGTCTGAAGCTCTCTAGAGTTTGAGATCCACTGGTCTAAGTTCTTATTCACACAAGCAGTTTTCGATCATTTGATTGGAGGAAAGTTCAAGAATGTGTGTTCACGCATTAATCACTTCGTAAAAACCGCTAAACTGGCATTTAAACAATCTTTCTGATCAGACAAAACAAATAAATATAAAGACATCTGTAAAAGGAAAATAAATCTTGGAACCCCAGACTCACTAAGCCAAAAGGAAAAGTCAAGCTGGGTCACGCAAACCTACCTCCTATTTTGCTTCCTAAATAAGATGGCTACAAATATGAAAAGCTACATATATACCTCCCGCAGAGTTTGCCCACGAGGAAATTCCTTGTGGGCCCCCAGATCTCTACCCTAAAGCAGTTCTGTTGAAGCTTACCATGGCAATTTAAATCAACAGCTTATCTTCACAGGTGTGAGGACATAGGACAGAACTCAAAATCATCCCTCTGCTCACCTGAGACAAATGTGTATCTGATTGCTTCCTCTGCCCTATTTGTCTATAAAGTCTTATGTAAAAATGCAGATTCGCTGAGCCAGACAGAGGCATGAATGACTATTTTGCCCTACTCACTTCCCACATGAAAACTGTGTATTTCCCAGCATCTTGCCCTTTCCCCTTTAAATACTGAAGCCCTCAAAATCACCTTCAAAGAAAGACATAAACCTGTCTCAGGCACATGTCCTTAACTTTGGCAAATAAACCTCCTAAAATGACTGAGACCTGCCTTGGTCATTTTCTTTATTTATCTAATAAAGGGAATACAGACTTTAAAATAATCTCATTCTTATCAATTTTAAAATAAAGCAAAATAATTTCCCATATCTGAACTGTGACAAGAATTTGAATTTTTTTCTGAAGAATGGCTTCAGAAAGGGAAAAGAAGTTCCCATATAAATTTCAAATTTCTCAACACTCCCAACTTAAAATGCTTTTACACAGAAATCATTAACAATTAATTCTTTGACATAGTTCAGGTATTATCTTCTCTTTCCTCCAGGGAAACAATGCAGCAGACAGAACTGATTTTTTGGGGGTAGCTGTACCTCCTTTGGTCTTACTTTACTCTTAAAGAAATATAAGAATGAAATAAATACCAAGGTCGGAAAAGAGAGGCTTAGTTAGGAACCAAGCCGTCTTATCTTGAAATACTCATGCGACCTAAAAAAAGAGACACTTGAAACATTTTTTAAAAAAAAATTAAGACTTAATCTTTGTTAAACTAGCAAAGTACAAGAGAAAATACCAAAAAAATAGTGTTTCATGTATTTTTGGAATTAAAAAGGTACTTAGACTCTGAAATGTCAACTGACTCTTACATGTTTATATTTTTTAAAAGAACTTGTGATTACGTTTTCTGGACAGGCACAATGTGATCAGTCCACACATAGGCATACACTGACCAACAAGGAAAAGAAGTTCTTTCTCCATGTATCATAAATGGATCCAGGCCAGGTGCAGTGGTTCATGACTGTAACCCCAGCACTTTGGGAGGCTGAGGTTGGAGGATCCCCTGAGGTCAGGAGTTTGAGACCAGCCTGACCAACATGGAGAAACCCTGTCTCTACTAAAAACACAAAATTAGTCGGGCATGGCAGCACATGCCTGTAATCCCAGCTACATGGGCGGCTGAGGCAGGAGAACTGCTTGAAGCCAGGAGGTGAAGTTTGCAGTGAGCCAAGATCACGCCTTTGGACTCCAGCCTGGGCAACAAGAGTGAAACTCCATGTCAAAAAAAAAA
>NW_016107668.1:1041869-1044383 GCF_001604975.1 Cebus imitator
AGCTGGGACTACAGGCACGTGCCACCATTCCCAGCTAATTTTTGTATTTTTAGTAGAGACGGGGTTTCACCATGTTGACCAGGATGGTCTCGATCTCTTGACCTTGTGATCCACCCACCTCAGCCTTCCAAAGTGCTGGGATTATAGGTGTGAGCCACCGTGCCCAGCCTGCAATAGCAGCTTTAAATGAATAAGTTTAAGTTCTTTTCCAGTCAACATTTTGGGAAAGTTTTCAAAAGGATTTTCTTCTGCATTGTTCCTATTATTTTAACCTATGCTCCTAAAAGTACATACTGAGTATTATTCTGACCTACTGTCAATCTAAATCATCACATGATTAATTCTTCCACTCAACAAACATGTATTTAACACCTACCCTGTACTAGGCACAGAAACCCACCCCATTAGAAACATGCATCCATTGGAAAACAGGTAAGTAACAATACAGCCATGCATCACTTAGTGATGGGAATATGCTCTGAGAAACAGGGCCTTAGGCTATTTCATCAATGTGCAAACATCACAGGGTGCCCTTACACACACCTAGATGGTACTGCCTACTAGACACCTAGGCTCTACAGCAACAGGCTCTATAGCCTATTTTCCTGGGCTACAAACCTGTACTGCATACTCAATACTGCAGGCAATTTTAACACCATGGTAAATATTTGTGGATCTAAACATATGTAAACATAGAAAAGACAGTAAAAATACGGTATAGCCGGACATGGTGGCTCATGCCTGTAATCCCAGCACTTACAGAAGCCAAGGCAGGTGGATCACTTGAGGTCAGGAGTTCGAGACCAGCCTGGCCAGCATGGTGAAACCCTGTGTCTATTAAAAATACAAAATAAGGCTGGGCGCGGTGGCTCAAGCCTGTAATCCCAGCACTTTGGGAGGCCGAGGTGGGTGGATCACGAGGTCAAGAGATCGAGACCATCCTGGTCAACATGGTGAAACCCCGTCTCTACTAAAAATACAAAAAACATTAGCTGGGCATGGTGGCGCATGCCTGTAATCCCAGCTACTCGGGAGGTTGAGGCAGGAGAATTGCCTGAGCCCAGGAGGTGGAGGTTGCAGTGAGCTGAGATCGCACCATTGCACTCCAGCCTGGGTAACAAGAGCGAAACTCCGTCTCAAAAAAAAAAAATACAAAATGAAACCAAAACATTAGCCAGCCTTGGTGGCAGATGCCTATAATCCCAGTTACTTGAAAGACAGAGGCAGGAGAATCGTTTGAACCCAGGAGGCAGAGGCTGCAGTGAGATGAGATCACGCCACTGCAGTCCAGCCTGGGTAAAAGAGCGAGACTCCATTTAAAAAAAGAAAAGAAAAAAAAAAAGATATTATCTCATGGGATCATCATCCTATATACAGTGCACTCATTGACTGAAGCTTTTTTTTTTTTTGAGACAGAGTTTTGCTCTTGTGCCCAAGCTGGAGTGCAGTGATGTGATCTCAGCTCACTGCAAACTCTGCCTCCTGGGTTCAGGCGATTCTCCTGCCTCAGCCTCCAGAATAGCTGAGATTACAGGTGCCCGCCACAACGCCTGGCTAATTTTTATATTTTAGTAGACACAGGATTTCACCATGTTGGTCAGGCTGGTCTTGAACTCCTAACCTCAGGTGATCCACCCACCTCGGCCTCCCAAAGTGCTGGGATTACAGGCGTAAGCCACCTCACCCAGCTGACTGAAACATCATCATGGGGCTCATGACTATAATTACATTAGTGTGTAAGTGCTATGACAGAATCTGAAACCAAATGTTTATGAGAATGTGGCTGAACTCAACATATGAAGGAGTTCTCTTAAATTTTACACAATACATTTTGAAACTATTGTCCATGAACTCACTGAACCCATTTTTAGTGTGCTTATATTTTCATCTGTACCACTACTTAAAGTAACAAGTGTTATAAATTTACTGTCAGCTCTGTAAAATAGAAGGACATTTCCTTTTACTTAGTCTTAAAACTACCTTCTCTAAGAGGAGCCTCTGGTTTTAGTATTCTAAGATTCTGTGAACTAAACATTAGAAACATAAATTATGATTATGTAGATTTAAAATCGTACACTTAGCCTGTCTCTTCTCACATGACCCACTCAAGCATTACCATCTCTTGAATTTTTTTTTATACAACCACATGTGGTTATCTCTGTGTTACCAAGTCACACAGTTTTATGTCACTTTTTTTTTTTAAGAGATGAGGTCTTGCTCTGTTACCCAGGTTAAAGCACTATGGCACTGCCATCCTTGCTCACCACTGCAGCCTTGAACTCAGTGGCTCAAACAATCTCCCACCTCAGCCTACCAAGTTGCTGGAACTACAGTTATGCACCACCATGCCGAGCTAATTATTAAAAAAAAATTTTAGAGATGGGATCCTTACTATGTTGCCCAGGCTTGTCTCAACATCCTGAGCTCAGGTGGTCTTCCCACCTCAGCCTCCTGAGCAGCTGGGATTAAAGGTGTGATCCACCGCATCTGACAGTCTTTTTTTTTTTTTTTTTT
>NW_016107668.1:1045586-1047175 GCF_001604975.1 Cebus imitator
TACAGAATCCAGTGTCTTTTACCGTAGATTTCATTTTTCTTAACACAAAGCCATCATGCCTACCTGTAAGATAAAACTTTTTAAGTTTTAGTTAACAAGTAAGTGTACTTATGGTGATGCTGTTATGACATGAGCTGATACCCATCTCTGCTACCTCACGATCATACTTTTATCAAAATATTATACAATCCCTGTCTCAGGTTCAGATTATCAGCTAATTGATAACTCAAGTTATTTGGGATTCCTTCCATCCCCAATTTTCTACCCCACCACTAATGTTCTCAGAATCTATCATTCAAAGGGTCTTATCCCCACCATGTGGTTTGAACAGCATATTCATTTTTAGTTACATTTAGTTCCATTTAGTTTTGTTCTACTTCTGATTTTCCTATTGATGTTTTTATCCTTCAACACTCTCTATCACATATACCAAGACTGTTCTTCAATGCCTTAAGAGAACACAATACCCCTGATCCTTCAGCATCCTCACATAATCTGTCTCATCATTTCTAAAATCTTTCCAAAAATTTTTTGCATTAAAACGTGAGTCAACATATAAAAATGAATACAATTTACATGATAACCTATTTCTATCTTTTTTATATCTTACAGCAAGAAAGAGTCTTTGTGGTTTTGTTTTTTTCCCCAAAAAATGTTTCCCTGGTGATATATTCAATAATTAATGAACCTAATGAACTCTCTTGTTCATAAATTTTAATTTCCATAGTAAAGATTACACAAACTATGAAAACTAATATCTTAGTTTAAAATTTTTAAATATTAAGGTTTTTGCTTTTTAGACCACATGGCAAGATCACATTTTTCAGGATTTTTTTTTTTTCCTCAATAGGTTCCCTAGAGCCCCATTTAATAAGTAATGCAGATAAGATCCCTTGTTGACAAATTTCAGTTTCCTCAAGTAATTAACTGCCTACCATGTTCCACTTACATACACAATTTTACTGGCACAGTGGCACACACCGATAGTCCCAGCTACTTAAGAGGCTGAGATGGGAGGATTGCTTGAGCTGGGAAAGTCAAGGCTATAGTGAGCCATGATCATGCCACTGCACTCCAGCCTGGGTGACAGAGACTGAGACTTGGTCTCAAAAAATACATACATATATACATTATTTCATTTACAGAATTCCAGAATAAGACGTCTTAAATTATTTCCTTATAAACACTAGCCACCATAAGCCTTTTTAACTATCATAAATATAATGTGTATAATTTATGTCACGTGCCAGTTAGACATAAAACCTCATTCAGCTTAAGCTGCCTTACTGGGTTTTTTATTTCACATTACCAAGCAGTTAAAGACCAATTTTCTCGCGAAGGCCCGCGGCAGGTGTTGACGCGATGTGATTTCTGCCCAGTGCTCTGAATGTCAAAGTGAAGAAATTCAATGAAGCGCGGGTAAACGGCGGGAGTAACTATGACTCTCTTAAGGTAGCCAAATGCCTCGTCATCTAATTAGTGACGCGCATGAATGGATGAACGAGATTCCCACTGTCCCTACCTACTATCCAGCGAAACCACAGCCAAGGGAACGGGCTTGGCGGAATCAGCGGGGAAAGAAGACCCTG
>NW_016107668.1:1049125-1050421 GCF_001604975.1 Cebus imitator
CCTCCTGAGTAGCTGGGACTACAGGTGTACACCATCATGCCTGGCTAATTTTTATATTCTTTGTAGAGATGGGGTTTCACCATGTTGCACAGGTTGGTCCTGAACTCCTGGGCTCAAGTGATCTGCCCACCTCAGCCTCCCAAAGTACTGGGATTACAGGCATGAGCCACTGCAACTGACCAACACTTCTGAATAGGTAAGAATTAATGTTTAAAGATATTCATTAACCAATTGTTTATATAACAAAAAATCAAAAATATAAATAGGACAGTAGATATGATGCATTCATACAATGAAATATCATGCAGCTATTAAAAAGACAGTTAGTGCTCTAAGTACTGACTTGCAAAGATGCTAACAATCGTGATATCTTCTGAATGAATTCTTTCTCTTTTGGAGGGTTTCTCCTGCAAATTAGATGGCATCTCAGTGGGAATTTGTCCTTACCCAGTAAGGTATATTAAACAACCTTTGTAATAACTATACTGTATATGAACAAATCCTGCTAAAGCCAAAATTGGGGGAACAATTAAGCTGATACTGCCATAAATATTAAATATGTACACTAAGGTAAACTTTGTATTATTTTAGCAAGTCAGTAGCACCTGAGTGTAGAAACATTTCATGTGATTTCTATTTCAAACCAGATAAAATAACACATCTTTCAGCAATTCTGGAAGAAAAGGTTCTCTATAAGTATATTGAAAAAATGGAATTGAGGAACACATGCTGTGAACTTACCAAGCATTTTTCTAACTATTGCACCAGAGGAAATTCTTTGGTCCCTGCACCATCCATAGGACATAAGCACAAAGGTGGCAGTAAAGCATGATGATTTAGGGCACTGTTTTTGGTCCTCCACTGCTGGAGTTTGAACACTGGCTTCACCACTTGCGTATGTTAACGGACACATGGTAAAGTCAATAAAGGTTCACTGAAATTATTGCTATGGTTGAGAAAAAGAGGTCTTTGAACTACAGATGAAAAAATATTAAAATATTTTAAGGGGCAGAAGTATATTTAAGAAAGAATTATTTTAAGTAATCCAAACATTTCGGGTGTGCTAAATAGGTTACTGTTTCATCCTAAGCCAGATATCTCTTCGAATCTGTGGCTCATTTTCTTTTCATTCTTTTTAATCTTATAATTATTTTATTTGAAAATTAAAAATTTCAGGCCAGGCGTGGTGGCTCAAGCCTGTAATCCCAGCACTTTGGGAGGCCAAGGCGGGTGGATCACGAGGTCAAGAGATCGAGACCATCCTGGTCAACATGGTGAAACCCCGTCTCTACTAAA
>NW_016107668.1:1050621-1053812 GCF_001604975.1 Cebus imitator
AAAAAAAAAAAAAAAAGAAAATTAAAAATTTCAAATCTATTTTTTAAGTTAATTATCCAGTTTGTGATGTAGGTTCTAGCATTTTAGTTTCTTCTTGACCTATCCTACTCACCTGCAGTTTATCATTACTCCACCAGAGGGCATACAAAAGGTGACAATGTGAAACACTCAAAGTTGATAACTTGTTAGCTTCCAGAGAAGCTTTAGCAGCATCACCAAACACCTTACATAGCACCAACACTAAGATTCTCTGGAAACTGTCTTCTCCATTTGAAACAGCATTAGCTAAGATACAGCAAATATTAATTCACGCATTCGCTCCTTCATTCAACAAATATTTGAGTCCTAAACATGTGCCAAACATATTCCAAGCTCTAGACATTCGGTAGTAAACCAAATAAAACTTCCCATTGCCATAGTGCTTTTTTCTGTATCTGTCTAACAGACAAATAATAAAGCACATCAATAATGTAATTTTAAGTACAGATAAGTCATATGCAAGAAAAAAACTGCAAGAACATCAAGAAGTTAGAGGATGAAGAGAAAGGCTATTTTTAAATAAAGTAAGGACTGAATGAAATGAGAGGATGAGTTACGTCTTAATTGGGAGAAAGCATTCCAGGCAGAACAGCAGCAAAGGCCCAGGCAGAAACTAATCTGATCTGCTGAACCAACAGCATTAATGATGGTGAGGTTGGAAGATAGTGAGCAGGACAGAGAGCAGCAGATGAGATTAGAAGGGTGCTCCAGAGCCAGTCTCTTGATCATGGTTAAAAAAAAAAAAAAAAATCCTGATTTTTTTTTTTCCAGATGAAGTCAAGCTCTATTACCCAGGCACAAACATGGCTCACTGCAAATTTGACCTCCTGGGCTCAAGCAATCCTCCTGCCTCAGACTCCCATGTAGCTGAGACCACAGATATGCGCTACCATGCCTGGCTAAAACGTTTTTATTTTCTCTGCAATAATGGGTTCTCATGACTGAGATAACTTGCTTTGATTTACCTCTTTTAAAGTACATGCTGGCTGCTAGGAGACAAGGCTGACAAGCCAGTGAGGGCTCCTGCAGTCATCCAGGCCAGGGAAGAATACAGTTTGGCACAAGGGTGGTGGTAGCAGTGTTAGTGATAGGAATGGTCAAATTAAATTTTAAAAAAAGATGATCCAATCTGCAGTGATTTTGAAGGTAGAGCCCATAAGACTTGTTGTTGGGGGAATAGATTTAGGATGAATGAAATAGGGGAATTAGGGTAACTCCAAGAATTTTTAGCCTGAGCAACTGGTGGACGGTCATACCATTTACTGAGATGGAGAATAATGAGAAGCTGTAGCCAATGAGGCAGGATAAAAATCAGAAAGAGCGGGTGTCCCAGAAGCCAAGGGGAAAAACACTGTGGTAAGGAAGGAGTGATCTGTTGCCTGTATCAAATGTGGCTGAAGATCTAATTTGACAAGACTGACATCTCTGGTGACCTGGAGAAGAACTGTTTCATGGAGTAGGAGGGGTAATGTCTCTCTGGAGTGGGTTGAGAAGAAGATGCTTCCATCTTCTGTAGAAGTAGAGACAGCCTGTATGGAATCTTTAAAATATTGCTTTTTGAAGCAAAGTTGCACTGTTATTTTTTGAAGTTTATTTTTAACTTTTCATTTCTAAAAATTTTAAACTTGAACACAGTAATATTGTAAATACCTTTGTACCCTTTGCCTAAATTGCTAACAAGTGCCACATTTGCTTTATCGGTCTCTCTCTATATGGAATTTTTTTTTTTTTTTTTGGTTTGGAGATGGAGTTTCACTCTTGTTACCCAGGCTGGAGTGCAATGGCGCGATCTCGGCTCACCGCAACCTCCGCCTCCCGGGTTCAGGCAATTCTCCTGCCCCAGCCTCCTGAGTCGCTGGGATTACAGGCACGTGCCACCATGCCCAGCTAATTTTTTTTTGTATTTTTAGTAGAGATGGAGTTTCACCATGTTGACCAGGATGGTCTCGATCTCTTGACCTCGTGATCCACCCGCCTCGGCCTCCCACAGTGCTGGGGTTACAGGCTTGAGCCACCATGCCCGGCCTGGAATTGTTATTATCATTTATCCATTTGAGAGTAAGCTAAAAACATTTTGACCCTTTGCTTGTGTTATCTTCTAAGAACAAGAGTATTCTCTTATATAACCACAATGCAATAATCGAATTCAGGAAATTTAACACTGATACAACATTATTACTCCATATTTAAATCTTGCCAATATCCTAATACTGTTCTTAGATGATTTTTTTTTCCCCAAAGCAAACATCCAATCCAGGATAATGCAGGGTATTTAACTGCAATGTCCCTTGAACCTCCTTTAATCTGGAATAGTTCCCTACCTTCTGTCATTCATGACATTGACATATTTGAAGATTACAAGGCAGTCACTTTGTAGAATAATCCTCAGTTAAGGTCTCCCAATTGTTTCCTTGTGATTAGATTCTGGTTATTTTAGAAATACCACAGAAAAGTAGTAATGTTCTTGGTTCACGCACATGAAGAAGAACATGATTATGCTACTACTAGTGATACTAACTTTGACCCCTTGGTTAAGGTAGCATCTGCCAGACTTCTCCACTGTGAAGCTACTGTTTTCCCCTTGGTTGTTAATCTAGAGATCATTTCAGACTATGTGACACTTGCCTGAAGTAACACTTGCCTGAATAAATATTAATTACCATGATGGCTGTAAACCTATGATTTTTGTAACTGTATTGTTCCTTTTTTTTTGAAATGGAGTTTTGCTCTTATTGCCCAGGCTTCAGTGCAATGGCACCATCTCAGCTCACTGCAACCTCCGCCTCCTAGGTTCAAGTAATTCTCCTGCCTCAGCCTCCCAAGCAGCTGGGATTACAGGCATGCGCCACCACGCTCAGGTAATATTGTGTTTTTAGTAGAGACAGGGTTTCTCCACATTGGTCAGGCTGGTCTTGAACTCCTGACCTCAGGTGATCCGCCTGCCTCAGCCTCCCAAAGTGCTGGGATTACAGGCATGAGCCACCACACCCAGCCCCTTCTATGTTTTTTAATTGGCATTCTACTTGGAAAAGCTTTCCCTTTTTCATTATTTATTATGGACTTGTGGATCTTTTTTTATTCAGTGGGTTATCATCTATTACTATCATTATTCATTTTTTTTTTTTTTCAGATGGAGCCTTGCTGTTGTTTCC
>NW_016107668.1:1055693-1057329 GCF_001604975.1 Cebus imitator
AAAAAAAAAAAAAAAAAAAAAAAAAAAAAAAAATTTTTCTTTTTGAACGTATAAAAAACTATGCAAAAAGGAATATTCAGAGCAAGGCCATTCCTTCTGTTCGCACCTACCCAGTGCATGTAGGTAACTTATTATAGTTTCTGGTTATCACTCCTGTATTTGTTTTTTCTGTCAAAAAACTACACTTCCTCAAGGTGAGGTAGAGAAATGAGGCAGAGGCAGATGCAGTGGCTCATGCCTGTAATCCTAACACTCTGGAAGGCTGAGGTGGGTGGATTGCTTGAGCCCAAGAGTTTGAGACCAGCCTGGGCAACACAGTGAGATCCCACTGCTATTTATAAAAACAAATAAAAAGAAATGAGGCAGTCACTGAAGCAGAACACTGGATCAAGAAACAATTTTATTTTAAAATGGGAGATAGACTGTAAAATAATATAAATGATTATGTGGCAACTGACAATTTGATGATGTAGGAGAGAGTATGATAAACTGCAGAGGGAAATATATATCAAAATATCCTCTGGTTTAATTTCAGGGATATCAAAGGGTTCTCATATCCCAAAATAGATTGCCATCCTGTTTGTAACCTTCCAAATTAGTTGTAACTATATCTCCAGAGAACCCACATTAAAATGGTTTTATTTTATCAAGATAATTAAGCCATCACTACTTATTAATATCAATAGGATACACTGTGCCCTAGCAAAGGGGAGGTTTTGAACTTGGAACATGACATTTAACTAGGAGTAGAGTGGTGGGAAGGGAATGGTTGATGTAAGGAGCTGAATAAAAAACATGGGATGGACAATAATGATTTTGCTGGAAAAACAAACACGTCTGTCAGGTCTTGGATATTTTACACACATGCTAACGAGTAATTGAGGGTCACCTCTCATGCCCTCATGGCACAGAGGAAAGAACATGGACTTTAGAAGCACAGAAGTCTTTGCTTTGAATCCCAGTTGAGTTACTTAATGGCTACATGACCACTGCCAAGTTACTTAAAATCTCACAGGGAATTTCCTTACTTGTGGAAGTAGACAATGCCAAGTTATTGTGAGTTATAAGTAGAATAACTTACAGCACTGCCCCAGCCCAGGAGAGATATTTTAATAAATAAGTCCATAACAGATGCAGATTAAAACAGTCAGTAAGGTAAAGAAGCTAATGACACAGCCAGCTGTCTTCAATAACATGCCAAAGAGAAATCACACCATCTCAGGCAGTATTTGGTAAGGGCAGAAAAATGTCCAACACTTAGTTCCAATTCTTAACCTTCAAATCGCCCCAGAGTCTATTTTTAAAGTTTAAAAGTATGTGCTGACATACTTACATGCCAATTGTTTAAAAGAAACAATTCTACAGGTTAACAATGGCCAACGACTCTGAATAACTTCCTAAATAATGTCTATGGGCCCACAAAGAGATGAACCAACCCAAATGTATCACAAGCCATATTAATCAGTTGTATACGGCCGGGCGCGGTGGCTCAAGCCTGTAATCCCAGCACTTTGGGAAGCCGAGGCGGGTGGATCACGAGGTCAAGAGATCGAGACCATCCTGGTCAACATGGTGAAACCCCGTCTCTACTAACAATACAAAACATTAGTTGGGCATGGTGGCGCGTGCCTGTAAT
>NW_016107668.1:1058534-1059795 GCF_001604975.1 Cebus imitator
AAAAAAAAAAAAAAAAAAAAAAGTTGTATAAGTGTGTATAAAAAGAGTTGACAATGTTCAATAAGATGATATTTTAAATTTTTCTATTTGTTTCAAATTCATCTACAAACCAAAATGCAACATGGAAAATCTTAAAATGGTTTTAAATCACACATTGAAATATACAGTAAATTTTCAGAGCCTAGGAGATCAGTAGTAAACCGAAAGCCCCACAGTGAAGAGTTTTAAAATGAACAATGGGAGAGACTCAAAGCACACCATTTTAAATGTAGCTAATCCGTCGTTTTCTTCTTTGCCTAGAAATGATTTCCCTCTCATTCTAAATAAGCAGCGCGTGTTCTATCTCTGTCCTACAAGATGTACTTAAAGGTCATAAACTCAGTCTGCAACACTGAGATGAACTGATGATAAAAGTTCCAATCAACAATTAAATTTTGAACGTTTTGAAAAAACTTCCCGGTGAAGTGCTAATTCACACGCCAGCAACTACGTTGGTGCTGAGAGGGAGAAACACTCATCCTCATCCTTCATGGAAAGAGAAAGGGAAGGAGCGGGAGAAAAGGGAGCCAAGGGGATGCAAAACGACACAGCACTGCTTGTGTCAACAAATGAAAGCCTAGTTTCAAACTTCTGAAAATCCCATTTTCCCTTAGCGAATATCAACACATGTCAAAGTATAAGGCAATCATCCGTGTTCTGAAGCAGAACAAGGTGGAGAGAAAAGGAACACACTTTTTTTTTCTTGTACTGAACTCACAAACATTCAAAATTCATGAATCCCCTCCCACCCCCAAACTCCGGGCGTTGTATCATTTCCAGGATGAATCTGACAGAAACCACCGGGCTCGTCTCGCACTCGGCGCGGAACTTTCCTGAGTCTTCCCCGCGCTCCCCCCGCGCGGTCCCGAGTACCCGCGGTTTCGGGGGCTCGCACGGGCTCGCGCCGAGCTCCTGGGAGGCGTCCTCGGGGCGTGAAGGGGACCCGGGGGGTCTGGAGGACTGGGACCGCAGCTCCCGTCGCGGCCGGGGCGGGCGGTCTGGACCCCGGGAGGTGCCTGCGGCGGCGGCGGTGGGGCCGGTTCCCGCGCAGCAGCCGAGCCCGCCGCGTCCCTTCGCCGCCCGAGCCCTCAGCCCCGGCGCCGGGAGGGTCCCCTCAGCCCTCCCGACTCAGCCCCGGCGCCCGGAGGGTCCCCTCAGCCCTCCGCCCTCAGCCCCGGCGCGGCGCCCGGAGGGTCCCCTCAGCCCTCCCCCTTCAGCCCCG
>NW_016107668.1:1059865-1066858 GCF_001604975.1 Cebus imitator
CCTCCCCCTTCAGCCCCGGCGCCCGGAGGGTCCCCTCAGCCCTCCGCCCTCAGCCCCCCCGCCCTCAGCCCCGGCGCCCGGAGGGTCCCCTCAGCTCCCCGCCCTCAGCCCCGGCGCGGCGCCGGGAGGGTCCCCTCAGCCCTCCGTCAGCCGGGCCGCGTCCGCTGCTGAGCTCAGCCCGGGGTGGCTGTCGAGCTCGCCGCCTACCTGGAAGGAGCACGGGCCGCGTCCACCGCGCGCTGCGGAGAGCGCGGAGCCGGCGCAGCGAGCGCCTCGCAGGAGCCCCGAGCCCAGAGCCCGGAGCCGCCGGCCACACCCAGCCCCGCGCCTCCCAGCAGCAACTCCGCGCGCGCCGGGCCGGGCGGGGCGGGGCGGGGCCGTATCGGGGGCGCGCAGACCCTCGGAGCGCGCGGCCGCGGGGGGGGGCGCAGGGGGCGCAGGGGGCGCAGGGGGCGCAGGGGGCGCGCGGCTTCTGCTTCCCGCTTTCCGTCTCGTTTCCTGCCGCAGGGACAAGAACGTCCACTCCGCGGTTTCGTTTTCTCGGCGTGCGGCGCCCGAGCCCGCCGCTGAGCAGCGCCCGTCTGAGCGGCGCGGCCCGTTTCCTTCCCGGCGCTGGCGGGCGCCGCGTGGCGGGAGCGGGACGAGGGGCGGGGCTGGAGAGCCGACTTCCCCGAGGCCCCCGCGTTCCGCACGCCCCGGACTCCGCCGGGCCGAGTCGCGCCGCCGCCGCCAGCCGGACACCGCGGGCGCCTCGGGCCGGAGTTTCTCATCCGCAAACACGGCTCGGGACGCCCGCCTCAGCGTTACACGCAGTGACGCCGCCCGAAGCCGCCGCCAAGCGACCGTCCCGCGTCTCCGATGACACCGGGGCCTTGCAGACCCCCTCCAAGTCGCTCTTCTCTGCAGGGGTTTACACCACGTGCATCTCCATCGAGGGGTTCCCCCCCCATTTTCCTGGGTGTTTGATGTTTAAAATGTCATAAAATAAATGCATCTATCGAATTTGCTTCCTCTGTAGTCATTACGGCCTGGGGGCATTTCTCCTCTCCCCACCCCCATTTTTCTTCGGAGTTCATTCCAGTTTGACAGACTGTTGCTATAGCATTCCTTCTCTGACGTCAAACACTTTAAAGAAACAGCCCTGGGTACCGAAAACTGCAGAGGAGTTTTTGGTGGAGGTTCTGTGCGGAGAGAGGCTTGAACAACATCAGCAGATAACTTAATACCCCGCAGCCTTCCAATGCTTCCTCTCCAGCTGCTTCCCACTGTCACCTGGATCAAGTCTATGAGTCCCTTGAAAGAGGCGACGCCATGATAGGCACACCCTGATGGCGACTGCGGAGAAAATGTGACGGTCTTGTACAAAAGCCAGGCCACGACAAACAGCAACAGCCGTGGTCCTAGGATAAAAAACTGGGTACTTTCTAACCCAAAATTTTCATTGTCACTAATATTAGGAGCATTTTTCTATTCAAAAGAAAGGGGAGAAATGCCAAATATTCTGCATATCGAAGTGCCAGAAGAGCTGGTTGGGACATTGGTGTTTTGCATCTGTAACTATTTATGATTTAATTCTTCAATCATGACCTTTATCATTGTCATTTAGGAGGAAGCAAAGGGAAATAGTTGCCTTGGTCCATAAATTGCCTATTATGAACCAAGCTCTCTGCTTTCTTATAGTTAACTTAATCCTCATAATTACCTCGAAGTGTGAGTTTCATCCCCATTTTACAGATAAGCAAACTGATCCCCTAGTAAGATTAATTTATCAGAGTCACGAAGGTACTGCCAGAGCCTTGCATAACATCAGATTGGATCAACTCCAAACACCTCATCCTTCCTTCCTTTCCTTCTTTTCTTCTTTCTTTCTCCTTTCTCTTTCTTTCTTTTTCTTTCCTTCCTTCCTTCCTTCCTTTTTCTTCCTTCCTTCCTCCCTTTCTTTCTCTCTTTCTTCTTTTCTTTTCTTTCTTCTTTCCAGTCACTTTTTCACCCAGGCTGGAGTGCAGTGGCACAATGTCGGCTCCACCTCCAGGTTCAAGAGATTCTGGTGTCTCAGCCTCCCATATAACTGGGATTACAGCCATGTGCCACCAAGCCTGGTTATTTTTTTGTATTTTTAGTAGAGACAGAATTTCACCATGTTGACCAGGCTGGTCTTCATCTCCTGACCTCAGGTGAACCACCTGCCTCAGCCTCCCAAAGTGCTGGGATTACAGGCGACCATGCCCGGCCCCATATTCTTTCTTCAGATTCTTTTCTGTCTTGTTCCTTGAGCACTTGCATTTACCAGATGCTATAATGCTTTGAGAGGTGGTTGTTGGGTTAAGGTTATTTGTTGAAAAACAAGTTGTTGGTATTTAGGAAAACCCAGTGGGAAACACTGAGATCATGTATTCCAGAAAAGATGAGGGGAAATATAAATGAACAGTTCCCAAACAGTTCCCAAACATAAAATACAAAACCAGAAAAGATGTAACAAGAATTTGACGGTCTTCTGAAGAGCTTAGAAGAAATGATAACATTAACCTTCCTGAAAATTTAATGTAGACAAAGAAATTACTAGAAGAATGAAGTCCAAGTACAGAAAAAGGAAAGTTTAATTATTGTCTAAACAAATCTACTTCTAATAATATTATATTTCTGTTTTGCCACACCTGCTGCATATTTTTCTGGGAAAAAAAAAAAGCAAAAAAAACTTACTTGTTAAAGGACAAGCCTATACTGAAAATCTGAAAGTAATCTGAAGGTGGAGCCGATTAAAAGAATTTTATTATCAGTAACAATTTCATAACAGAATATTAATGCATCTGAGTGATCTAGCAATTCATAATTTTTCCAATTATAATGAAATCCATAAAGAACAAAAGAGAGAAAAAAAGAAGGAAGGTAGAGAGAAAGGTGAAGGAGTATGCTATTAACGTTTCTGATGCCTGCTGGTTTGTGTAGGCAACTGTAGAGATGTGTCCTTCTTCTAAAGATTAAGCTCCATGATCTTTTGTTTGGGTGCCACTGGCTGATAATTAGATTTCTAACTCATTAGGCCCATGTACTCAAATCCTACTCTATTAAGAGAGCGTGGTGGGGTCCCTGCTCGAGAACCTTTGAAGACAAAATCCTTGTCTGTTTCATCTTTATGTCTCCCATAGTGTTGAACAGAGCATCTTGCACTTACTAGGTACTCCACAAACAAACAAATGAGTGAATGCACTTGGTCACTTGTTTTATGCAAATAACCTCCATACCTCGCCCCATGCCACACACTCATCAGAATTATAGGATGGGAGAAAGTGATCATTGCTTTTCTAGGAGTTCAGTGACAGTTGCTTTTGCAGGGTGTTTTGCTTCACTATGATCAAATTCAGAGAGGCTCTGCTCTTGGTCGTATATTGGATGAATCTGAATGCTGTACTCAGTGAGCTACCCTGTAATCCATAGCGCCTTAGGTCTGTATATCCTGCTTTTAAGTTTGGCCCTAGAAATGGTCTCTCTTTTTTTCTGAGCCTACCTTGCTCTCAGAGAATGCCAAGCACACCAGGAAGAACAGACCCATTCAAGTTAAAATATTTCAGTACTGCCCTGTATGTGTTGTATGCGTTCCATTCTGTTGTGTTTGAAATGAGGCCAAACTATATACATGCAACATCATAAGCACAGTAACAGATTTTCTTTCACCCACAACAACATAAGTTATAAAATATTAAATGGAAATTGTCTAACAGGATCTACAGCACAGTTCCCCAAGGACATGAGAAGCAGTTCCCTAGAAGATCCTGTAAGAAGTCAGTCTATGTGTGGTTTCAGACAGACATCCTTGATACAGAGTAGTCATGCCCAAAGCCTTCCCTCTTGCTCACACACAATGTATTTTCCATATCAAAGTACAGTTTGTGGCTGGGCCTGGTGGCTCACTCCTGTAATCCCAGCACTTTGGGAGGCTGAGGCGGGAGGATCATGAGGTCAAGAGTTCGACATCGGCTTGGACAAGGTGGTGAAACCCCGTTTCTATTAAAAATACAAAAATCAGCCATGCGTCGTGGCAGGCACCTGTAATCCCAGCTACTTGGGAGGCTGAGACAGGACAATTGCTTGAACCCGGGAGGCGGGGGTTGCAGTGAGCCGAGATCACACCACTGCACTACAGGCTAGTGACAGTGAGACTCCGTCTCAAAAAAAAAAAAGTACAGTTTGTGCTTTGAGTCACCTTTGCTGTACTCCTCTGACACTCATGATACAAATCAGTTATAGCTTTTGTCTCTTTACACTCAGGTTCTCATTAGCCATCGCAATTTGGAATCTGTCATCCGCGTGCATCCCAATGAACTTAGGAGAAACCAGTGACAGGCATGGAAGGGGGAAGTGGAAGCATCTAGGCACACCTCTGCTGCTGTAGGCCCTGCTGTTCAGGTCCCTGGAATCTGCTGTTGAAAAGGGACATGGCAAAGTGAAAAACACTAACACATCCGAAGACTTGATTTAGAGCTTTGGCTCTGATACTAAACATCTGTGTGATCTTAACCAGATCTTACCCTGCACACATTCTGTGTTACTGTAATGATATAAAATGAAGGTGCTGAATTCCAATACGATTGACAAATAGAGAACATTGGGGCTGTCTCTCAGTACGGTGTCCAGGGATGACTTCACTGGACTTCAATCCTGGACTCTTGCCCTCTAAGCTTCATTCCATCCCAAGAACTCTTCTAAACACCACGTTTTCAATAGGAAGTCTAATCTGTTTAGGTGAGTAAAAACATGAGCTTAAAAATGAGATGACATATTAGTTATCTACTGCTCTATACATTTCACCAAACCTAGTGGATTAGGACAACAACAATTATTTAATTTGCTCATGAGTTTCCAACGTGGGCAGGGCTTGGCAGACCTGTTCTCTGTTCCATGCAGCCTCAGATAGTGTGACTCTTTTTAATATGGCTCTCTCACACGGCTGGCAAGTTGGTGCTGGCTGCTGGCTGGAAGATCAGCCAGGTGTGTGGGCAGAAACTTAAGTTCCTTTTCACGTAGGTCTTTCCATGGGCTACTTGGAATTCCTCACGTTAGAGTGGCTGCGTTCTAAGAGCAAGTGTTCCAAGAGAACAAGGAGGAAGTGCATAGCGTTTTTATGATAGCCTCAGCAGTCACACAGTGCCGCTTCCACCATCCGTGCTTGGTCTAGGCAGTCACAAATTCATGTAATAGGGACATAGATCTTTCTTTCTTTCTTTTTTTTTTTTTTAAGACAGGATCTCTCTCTGTCACCGAGGCTGGAGTACAGCGGCACAATCTCGGCTCATTGCAACCTCAGGTGATTCTCAGGCCTCCGGAGTAGCTGGGATTACAGGCATGTGCCACCACATATTGCTAATTTTTTTGTATTTTTGTAGAGACGGGGTTTTACCATGTTGGGCTGGACAGACTTATCTAGAGGAACATGCTGAATGGTACATATCGTTGCAACTATCTTCAGAAATATAATCTGCCACAAGCACATTTGCTAACCCTGGATGAATAATCTATGAGAATCCAACAATCTAAAATTCTGTCTTTCCATTGCTTCCTCCCATAAAGCATTGATTTCATTTATGCTAATATGTTCCATTAGTTAGATATTTCAAACAATTGAAAATATCTTGTTTTCCTTACAAATTTGTTTTGGCTTTGCTTTGATTTTTAAAATTATACTGTAAAGCTAACCTTTCTTTTCTTTTCTTTTTTTTTTTTTTTTTGAGATGAAGTCTCATTCTGGTTCCCAGGCTGGAGTGCAGTGGTGTGATCTCAGCTCACTGCAGCCTCCACCTCCCAGGTTCAAGCAATTCTCCTGCCTCAGTCTCCTGAGTAGCTGGGATTACAGACACATGCCACCACACTCAGCTAATTTTTGCATTTCTAGTAGAGACGGGGTTTCACCATGTTGGTCTCAAACTCCTGACCTTGTGATCCACCTGCCTCAGCTTCCCAAAGCTCTGGGATTACAGGCATGAGCCACCACGCCTGGCCTACCTTTTGTCTTTTAGTGTACAGTTCTATGATTTTGAACACATGTACGGATTCAGGTAACTATTATCATAATCAGAACAGTTCCATCACCCCCAAAATCTCCCTCACACTATCCATTTACAGCCTTAATTATAGTCACGTCCCTTCCTACCACGACTCTTGGCAATCATTGACTTGCCCTCTAACCCTAGAGCTCTGTCTTTTTGAGATTTCAGTATAAATGGAACCATAGAGCGTGTGACCTTTCAAGACTGTCTTCTCTCACTTGGCCTGACACTTGGGTTCCTTCTTACTGCTGTGCAGCATTCCGCATTCCACGGTATGGAAGTACCACACTTGGTTTATCCATTCGGCAAATAGTTTTCTGATAGAAACAATTGCTTTGATCTGATACCAAGCCACATAGCCCGGACTTCAGACTCTATTTAGGAGGTAAGAAAAGATGAAAAGGAGCCCTGTGGACCAACTCTTACTCTAAACATTTTTATTTCTTGGTAGAAATGGCAATCTCAGCATCATAAACAAAACTATTAAAGAACCTGCTCGTTAGAACAAAACTCTAAGATTAAGAGAATGATTTTGAATGCCTCTTCTTGCCCCATGGAATATTTGAGAGAAAAAGGAGTCATGAATTCAGACTTCCTTAGCCATTTTAGCTAAATAGACCAGGATATCTAATTCATGTTTCCAAAAGCCCATTTCAGTTCTAAGAGAGTCAAGTGAAACTGTTCATGATAGCAAATTTAGTTCAGGTAGAGTGTGTGATGCACTAAAGCTACATTCTATGTGGTTTCTCCCTCGTATAATTACGCTTGTTTCCTAGAGCCTAGAATGTAATACTGTACTTTGTGTGATCCAGAGGTTTTTTTTTTTTTTTTTTTTGAGATGGAGTTTCGCTTGTTACCCAGGCTGGAGTGCAGTGGCGCGATCTCGGCTCACTGCAACCTCCGCCTCCTGGGTTCAAGCAATTCTCCTGCCTCAGCCTCCCGAGTAGCTGGG
>NW_016107668.1:1066888-1071473 GCF_001604975.1 Cebus imitator
TGTTGACCAGGATGGTCTCGATCTCTTGACCTCGTGATCCACCCGCCTCGGCCTCCCAAAGTGCTGGGATTATAGGCGTGAGCCACCGCACCCGGCCTGATCCAGAGGTTTACAGCTGGATGACTATTTGATGCCAAACTCTCTCTCCCGGGGTCTCACTCATTTCTTATCACATTCTAGCCACAGTTTTAGCACAGCACATGCACCCACCAATTTTATTCAATTAATGAGTGAGCAAATGAATACAGAGCTCTAAGGGAAAGTTTCTGGGAGCTCCATGTATTCATTCTTTTGTAAGAATGCACTCTCAGATAAAAAGGTATCTGGATACCTATTTAAGAACGAATAGAGTCAGGCTAACAAAATGCTTGGTTTAACATTAATGCTTCTAGGAGTGGAATCTTTTCCTGGCAGGTGAGATACTCAACCTGGGGTGGAAGTAGGGCATGAATTCTAAGACTTGGGATGGTTTTTACAATTTTCCTTTACTTCCAGGTAGCAACATTTGAGCACTGGGCTACCTTTACAGCTTCACATTTCCTTTTGCCATCATTTTAGGGTTTTTTTTTTTTTTAGGCAGAATCTTGCGTTGTCACCCAGACTGGAGTGCAGTGGTATGATCTTGGCTCACTGTAACCTCTGCCTCCCAGGTTCAAGCAATTCTCCTGCCTCAGCCTCCTGAGTAGCTGGATTTACAGGCGCACACCACCACGCCCGGCTAATTTTTGTATTTTTAGTAGAGAAGGGGTTTCATCATATTGGCCAGGCTAGTCTCGAACTCCTGACCTCGTGATCCACCCACCTCAGCCTCTCAAAGTGCTGGGATTACAACCGTGAGCCACTGCGCCGGGACCAATGTGATGTGGAGAGGGGTGGGCGGGGGAGTTGCTCTAGCACTTCACCATCCAAACGACAGCAGCGAATAAGGGCTTCCGGGGCAATTCACTCTCCTCAGGGACCAGGAGTGAGAGAAAACAGCTCTGTCCTCACAGTGTGATACAGTCCCCTGTTTTCAAGTGTTCTTTGGGAAAACACAGCCCTTTGAATTTGAACCACAGTATTGGCAGGATAAAGGATGATTTAAACAAGAACTGCTTTTTTCTTCCTTAAAATGTCTTTGGCAAAGGCAAAAACAAAAAAACTATTATTAACTATTAGGACCAAAAATATGTGTCTCTCTGTATCCTTGGCATGGTGGTTCCAGGACCCCTGCGGATACCATAGTCTGGGGATGCTCACGCTCCTGATATAAAATGGTGTGGTGTCTGCATAGCCTGTGCATAGCCTCCTGAAAACTTTAAATCATCTCTAAATTGCTTATGATACCTAACACAATACAAATGCTGCGTAAATAGTTGTTAGGCTGTATTTTTAAATTTTTGTATTCTTTTTATTATTCTATTATTACTTTTAATTTATTTTCAAATATTTTTGACCTGAGGTTGATTGAATCTAAGAATACAGAAGATATGGAAGGCTAACTATATCTGCAAGTAGATATCAAAAATGATCTAGGAACAGTGCAGAATTGGACCTTTTTAACAGAAACAATCTGCTTTTAAACAAATTTCCTACTTCAGTATTTCCCCTTTGATATCTTTTATATTTAACATACATTTATGGAGCATTTAGGAGACAGCACTTCACATTACCTAACCTCATTTACTCTAGACAACAGATTTGTAAAGGGATATTATTATTCCCATTGTGCTAAAGAATGATTTAGGCTCAGAGAACTGAGCATCTTGCTGAAGGTCCTGAGGCAGTGCCAGGGGTGGGTGCGCGGAGATCAGGTCCTCCTTACTCTTCCCAATCCCCCATCTTCAAGTCCTCCAAGCTCCCACAGCAGCTAGACAACCTAAGGAAAGCGTGTGTTTGCTGTGCAAATGAAACTCCAAAATACTTCAGGAACACGGCAGCCCCTCAGACTTCTACATTGAATCAAACAGTTGATTAATGCCAGCACTGACATATGGAGACAGAACTTTCTGACCTGATGCTGGGGTGTGTTCCTTTTCCTGCTCTTAGAAGCCTACCTTGTAACAGTTCCACAACTGCTTTCATTGTGAATAATGTATTTCCTGCTAAATAAATCAGAGCACAGTATCCAGTAAATGAATGCCTCAGAAGTTTTTCTATCTCACCAGTTGGATTTCATAAACAAAAATCAGGTAGGTGAATTTAACCAACCCATCCTCACCCAATTTGCCCCAACTTTTAACCCAAATCCCAGAGACTTCACAAATTCATCCAATCTGGAAACATCAATTTCTCAGCTAATCTTTCTTCCCCTTCTTCCATTATCAGGATTAGCTACTTATTGTTCTTCTGGTTTTGCTTCAACAGAAATAAATTTGAGTTCTTATCCTTTCTGTCAGATGGATTTCCAAGCTTAAAAGCTCTGAATCAGAATGACATTAATCCTACTTTTTCTGCAATGTGGCATTATTGCTCGTTACAGATATTCGCATTGCTCCCTCTTACTTTCTGAGAATTTCATGGACTTTCTTTCATTGCAAATGAGTCTGTATTAGGGTGTTTTGTATTTTCTCAAGAAACCAGAAACCTCATTGTTAAAAGTTTCACTTTTGCAAAGAAAATTCTAGTCCACTTGTCAATTTCTATAAAATTTTATTTATAATCAAAATCAGAATTCAGCTAACACTTACATTATTAGTATTGCAGGAAGATAAGTATATTTTCTGTAGAGACTGACCCTAAGGGAGCTGCACCAGTCTCTGCAAGAAGGTTCCTCTTTGGTGACAATGAGTCACATATGTATTAAATCAGAAATGAATTTCAGAAGAAAAAAAAAATTTCTCATCTTATGAATAAACGTTTCATCTTGGTTAGTTGATAAAGCAGTAGCTCTAAAAATAAAACTTACTGTAGCTTTGTTCGTTTTTCTTTTATTTTAAAAACCAAACTCTTAACTTTGCTTTTTTGCATACCTAAATAATTCCTTTTTTTTTTTTTAAAGATAGAATCTCACTATGTTGCCCAGACTGGACTCAAGCGATCATCCTGCCTAGCCTCCCAAATAGCTGGGACTACAGGTATGGCCACCAATCTCTTCTATAGCCAAACATAATTTTCAATCTTTTATTTTTTCATTTTCACAAAAGTTTATTCTTAATTGTACAACAGGCTCCAAGACCACATTTCCTTTCACCTATAGGTGGCAAAAGATGCTGTGGCAGGGAATACAAATGTTTAAATACGAATGAAATCAATAGTCACCATTGCCCCAGGCATGAGGAATAGCTGCTTACTTTTCGCCAGATTTCTGAATTCCACCTGTGTCCAGGGGCCCCTTCTCCATGGCCTTCACTTTTAGCTCCTCGAGTTTCTTCTAACCTCGTTTTCTTTGTGCTTGAAAGCCCTGTCTTCCTCGTCCATCTCCTTGGCCTGCGTCCTGGGCTGTTTCAGAGGCTTCTTACCACCTTAGCCGCCAGATAAGGTGCTTGCCACCCCTTCCCCAGACCCTGCCACTGGAGATCCTAATATATAATTTTTAAAAATGATTTTAGGTATTAGTATTTGGAAGGAATTGCTAGGTTGAAGAGATGGTAAGCTAATTGTTTGGGTCTACATATGAGCTGAAATAAAATTTCAAGGAAGTTTAAATGTCCATGAAATTAGGCTTGGCTTCTCAAAATTTTCACATTGACAATGATTGCCTAATAAACCTATCCTTCTAGACTAACTGAAAACAGATTTTTTTGCTGCCTCAACCTTCAACTACTATGACATTTTGTATATTTCAATGACATTTATTAAATTCTACCTTTGCTGTGTAATGAGAGTCTTAAACGTAGAAAAAAAGGTTGATGCATCTGTGTATCCATCATGGTACCAAATAGAGCTTTCTGCTTTTCCTTGCGCAATCCATCCAATATATTATTGTCGATTCATTTTCCTAAAATTTAGCTCTGATTAAGTCACTTGTTGGCTAAGCACTTACAACAGTTTCTAGTTGTTTACTGAATTAGATGTTCCTGCTCACCTGGCTTAGCCTTCCATAATCTGGCCCCAACCTGTCTTTTCTAGCTTTATCTCTATGGTATTTTCCACTGAAACTTGGCTCTTCCTAATTCTGAGAAGAGGGGCTGGAATTTCCCTTTGTGTGTGTGTGTGTGTGTGTGTGTGTGTGTGTGTGTGTGTGTGTGTTATTCCCATGAACTGCAGTGTCTCATGCAGAGACCAAACTCAAACCAAGTCCACAAAGCCACATCTGGCTTAAACTACTCTTCTGTACTTGAGTCAGTATAACCCGTTTGGCTTGAATTATAATAGTCTGTGTGCTTATTCTGCCTCCCAGATGACAATAAACATGGCATACTTGAAAGAACATGAGTTAGGCCGGGCGCGGTGGCTCAAGTCTGTAATCCCAGCACTTTGGGAGGCTGAGGCGGGTGGATCACGAGGTCAAGAGATCGAGACCATCCTGGTCAACATAGTGAAACCCCGTCTCTACTAAAAAAAATACAAAAAATTAGCTGGGCATGGTGGCGCGTGCCTGTAATCCCAGCTACTCAGGAGGCTGAGGCAGGAGAATTGCCTGAACCCAGGAGGCGGAGGTTGC
>NW_016107668.1:1072153-1075417 GCF_001604975.1 Cebus imitator
ATTACGGGCACGCACCACCATGCCCAGCTAATTTTTTGTATTTTTAGTAGAGACAGGGTTTCACCATGTTGACCAGGATGGTCTCGATCTCTTGACCTCGTGATCCACCCACCTAGGCCTCCCAAAGTGCTGGGATTACAGGCGTGAGCCACCGCGCCCGGCCAAATAAAAAGACTCTTAAGCACCCAACCCAACCCCATTTGTGAAAAACAAAAAGCGACAAAGACAGAGGGAATAAACAAGGGCTCCTGAATGAAAAAAGAACGATTGAACTGAAAGTCTAGAGAGGTTTAAAGAGAAATGATCGGTATGTGTCAAAGGTGTTTAGCTGAGAAAGGAAAGTGGAAGAATAGTATTGTTTTGTTTTGGGTTCGATTACTGGAAGGAGTTATATCAATGGTCTGTATAGTCACTGGGTCCGGAAGCAATGTCTGTAGTCACTCGAAACAAAGCCCCTGAGAATCGAGAAGTCCACTCACTTCTCTCTGAGTCTGCCCCTCTCCTATTATGTCTTTCAGAAATAAAACATTGAAAAGAAAAAGGACCATCCAGCATATGTTGGGAAATTAGCTATTTTGTCTCCCAAAACAGAAGACATTTCTCATATTGTTCAAGAACAACTTTCTGAAATAAATTTGCCATTGTTTCCACAAGAGACGGAAATAACTAGTGTATACACTAATAATGGTAAAGACAATGACCTGAGACGTTTGTATTTGTATTTATTATGAGCCAAGCACTCTGCCAAGTGCTTAAGAACATTTTCAGTAGCCCTCTATGGGAGACTTATTTATTCATTTTATTTTATTATTACTTTTTGAGACGGAGTCTTGCTCTGTCGCCCAGGCTGGAGTGCAGTGGCACGATCTTGGCTCACTGCAACCTCTGCCTCCCAGATTCAAGGGATTCTCCTGCCTCAGCCTCCTGAGTAGCTGGGATTACAGGAACACACCACCACATCTGGCTAATTTTTGTATTTTTAGTAGAGGTGGGGTTTCACCATGTTGGTCAGCCTGGTCTCGAACTCCTGACCTCGTGATCTGCTTGCCTCGGCTTCGCAAAGTGTTGGGATTAAAGGCGTGAGCCACTGCACTTGGCCAGAAGACTACTTTATTCACGCCACGGATGAAGAAACTGAAGAGGTTAAAAGATCTGGCCCAAGAGCAAAAAGATTTGTATCCACATGCTGGGTCCTAAAGCTCGTCTAGTGTGCCATTATAAACTAGCGAGGAGCTGCAGCTGACTACCCAGACCAAGACAATGCAGATTTCAACAAGCAAAATTGCTGGGGAATCAGGCAGCCCTTCCTGGGCAAATGCTAGTTACCTTCGCGGTCTCTTTCAGCCCTTCATGGAGTCTCTTAAATTATTGTTACCTCAAACAGTTGTCTTTCCTAATTGTCAAATGACCTTGCTACTCAGAGTACTCCATGAAGCTTGTCAGAACGGCAGACTCAAAGCCCCCGGCCAATACTGAACAATACACTTAATATTGGCTAAGGGAATAGATCTTAAATGTTCTCACTAAAGAGAAGGGCTTGGGTAACGATGACAAATGATAGATGTGTTAATTAACTTGATTGTGGTAACCATCTCACAATACATATGCATATCAAATCATCACATTTTATAACTTTGTAAACCAAAAATATAATTCTAAGCCCCCCAGCCAACTGAATGAACCTGTCCTCTCGTCCAAGGGCATCCAAAGTTAACTTGGGGCTGGGTGCAGTGGCTCACATCTATAATCCCAACGTTTTGGGAAGCTGAGGAGGGAAGATCATTTGAGGCCAGGGGATCAAGACCTGCCTAGGCAACATAGAGAGATTCCATCTCTACTAAAATCTAAAAATATTAAACAGGTGTGGTGGCACGTGCCTGTAGTCCCAGCTACTCCGGAGGCTGAGATGGGAGGATTCCTTGAGTGCAGGAGTTGGAGATTGCAGTGAGCTATGATTGTGCCACCACCCTCCAGCCTGGGCATCAGAGCAAGACCTTGTCTCTAAAAAATAAACGCAAAGTTAACCTGAAACACTAGTTCAAGCCATGATGAGAATGGGTGGTGCGACATGCCTCAACTCTCCTCCCTTTGGAAATCAGGCACTACTGACCAGCACTGACAATAAAACAGAAACCTTACGATGGACAAAGCAGACTCTGCAGCAATAAAACAACAACATCACAGATAGAAGTCCCTGAAATAACTCAAAGTATTTGATCCTAAAATATATTTCTTTGACATGTTTTGAAATGGCTCTGCAAAGCTGTCTCTTGTGGGGAAAAATTTACATTCTGTAAAGAATCCTTTTCTCTTTTTCCTGATGCAGGAGAGAATTATTAATAACTAAGAGTCTGGCACTTTTTGAAGTCTGACAGGAAACATTTACAATCTATTCTCTCTGAAGCCTGCTACCTGGGGGCTTCATCTGCATAATAAGAATCTTGGTCTCCACAGCCCTTACCTTACCCAGACCCTTTATTCTATGGATTCTAGGTCTTTTAGACAAACCCCTTTAACCAATTGCGAATCAGAAAATCTTTTACTCCACCTATGACCTGGAAGGCACCTGCTACCCTTCCCTTAGAGTTGTATCCTTTCTGGCCCAAACCAGTATGCAGCTTACATGTATTGATTGATGTCCTGTATCTTTCTAAAATGCATGAAACCAAGCTGTAGCCTGACCTTGGGCAGATGTTCTCAGGACCTCTTGAGACTGTGTCATGGGCATGTCCTTAACCTTTGCAAAACAAACTTCTAAAGTGATTGACACTTGTCTGATATACTTTTTGGTTTATACCTTAAATATATACAATTTTATTTGTCAATTATACCTCAATAAAGCTGAAAAAATGAGATAAACCCCATGTGAAAGAGTAAAGGGCAAGTAGAACAAATAATTTTTGAATTGAACAAAAATAGGGGAGGCCTGTACAACACATTATGAAAATATATTCTAAGATTATTATTGTATTGGTGCAGAAATAGATCGATGTGTTAAGATCTGCATAGCAAATTATTGAGTGAAAAAATAAGATGCAGACTAACTTCAGTTACAAATGTTAATCACACCATAAACAGCAATAGTAAAAAAATGAAAAGGTCCTATGTAATTTAAAAGCACATTAAAGCTTTAGAAACAATGATGAATACGGTCTTTTCCATGAGGATTCTAAGGCCCTAAACCTTAGGAAACCATTCTTTCCTCTCCCTCTCTCTTTCCAAAACAGTCTTGGTCATTTGGGTTTCTTTTTTTTTTTTTTTTTA
>NW_016107668.1:1076326-1085303 GCF_001604975.1 Cebus imitator
CTTTTGTAAAGTGTCTGTTCATATCCTTCACCCCCTTTTGAATGGGCTTGTTTGTTTTTTTCTCATAAATCTGTTTTAGTTCTTTGTAAATTCTGAATATCAGCCCTTTGTCAGATGGGTAAACTGCAAAAATATTTTCCCATTCTGTTGGTTGCCGATTCACTCTAATGACTGTTTCTTTTGCCGTGCAGAAGCTGTGGAATTTATGCTGAAAGAGTTGGCTAAACATACATATTCAACGGGTTACAGGAGGAGCTATGAATATTCAGGAAGGGGGTCCTGACACATGCATACCGAAAAAACACAGATGTTACTTGCATCCCATATTCACTGTGGGGTGGAGACTTAACATTAAATGCATTAGAGTTAGGCCCTATATGTCAAAAGATGAAGCAGGGACTCAAAGGCTCGCAAATATGCAGCCTCTGTCAACATACCAGAACCAGTCCCTGCTCAGTAGTCTTTTACGGGGAGAAAACTACAGAAATCAGTCTTTTGTCCAATCCAAGCTATAGTCACGGCTTTTGGAACAGGAGAGTCATTCAGTGTCTGTCAGTGGAGGAGCTGAAAGTGGATTTTTTTTTTTTTTTTTTTTTTGAGACCGGATCTCACTCTGTCACCCAGGCTGGAACGCAGTGGCGCAATCTCTGCTCGCTGCTACCTCTGCCTCCTGAGTTCAAGCAATGCTCCCATTTCAGCCTCCTGAGTAGCTGGGACTACAGGCATGCACCACCACACCTGGGTAATTTTTGTAATTTTTGGTAGAGACGGGATTTCACCATGTTGGCCAGGCTGCTCTCGAACTCCTGACCTCAACTGATCTGCCTGCCTCAGCCTCCCAAAGTGCTGGGATTACAAGCACAAGCCACCATGCCTGGCCAAGCTGTAAGTGTTTTAATACTGCTTATCTTGAGGCCAGTGCTTGTTTAGCTGCTAGAAAGAAAAAAACAGCAACCTCGTGGCAGTTAGAACCTAGTTTGTTTCTTACGTGTAGGAGTGCATGCCTAACCTTCACTTGGCATAGCTTTAGGTCTTATTTATAATTTGGTATCTTATTGCCACTGTTCTGTCAGCCTTATGATCTCTTAACATTAACGCCGGTCAGTTGTTGCTTTTAAACTGCAAAGTGAGGGGATCCGACCTGCCACGCGGTCACGGCTGGGGGCTGTTTTCACGGTTTCTCTGGCATTCCCTTGGCGAAGAGAGGGTCTGTTTAGTCAGTTGGAGGATTAGGATTTTATTTTTAGTGCTCACCATATATGATCCATTTTAAAACATTTAGTTTTTGGTGCTTATAACACTTGAAGATTTCTCTAACAAAATAAGATGATATGATAAGACTATGGTTGTATAATCTTTCTTCCTCCAAATGCTACTAGCATATTCATTGCAGTTAACAGTATGCCTTTCTTTGTTAAACACTGGTAGGAACTGGCTTATTAAATATTCTATATTTTGCTTTCCAAGTCTAAAGACATTCATAGTAAGCACATTTTGCACTAAATGACTCTTATTTAAAATGGACTTGGTTAGATTTTGAAATCATGAAATGTCCCATGCTTTGGATGAAAGCTTTCTCTGTCTTAAATTTTCCTTAGAAGGGACATTTTTAAATAGACGTGTTGTCTAATTACAGGCCCAGTTTCTCCAGGTTGGTTTACGCCAATATGTTTTTAAAAGAAGTTGATGATTATTTTGTGAGGCCCGATGTTTAAACAGTTTTGGTTTTATTTTTCTAATTTGCAGTCACAGGCTCACCATTCACAGGGTGAGACAACCTTCTAATTCTTGATTTAAAGCTGTTTCTTACACCTTAGTTTTTCCCGAGCAATGCAGCTCAGAGCAGTGCAGCAGTTTGTGTTTCTACTCAGCTTGCTGGATTTGGGGCAAAACTTTCATTTTTAAAAATGGGCTAGCCAGTGTCAACCTCCTCAGATCCTCTCTTTGGGCTTCACTGTGCTGGCGCTTTGTCACACCAGTGAAACAGGATCAAAGCTTGTCCTGTGTCAACAGGAGCTCCTCTTGAAATTCCTCCGGAACCCTCTGGTGGCTCACTGGCGTACCATAGGAGATGTCAGGGATACTCCTGTTTTCTTTTCACGTTTGTGTATTAGCCAAAAGATATACAAAGACTCGGCAACTTTAGGCACAGCTGAATGCTAATAGCTGGAAATTGGAAAAGCTAGGTTAAGAGTTCCTGAAATAAATGTCACAATAGTAAGATGGAGAGCAATGCAAAATCAGGAAAGAAATGTCTGCATAGTAAGGGATTTATTAAGTAAATAAACACATGATTATTTTTTAAATTTTAACAGAAGAATGACTTGAAGAATATTTACAATTCCCGAAGGAAAGGCAAATTACAAAACATGCATCTTTATTTTATTTTATTTTATTTTTTGAGTCGGAGTCTTGCTCTGTCGCCCAGGCTGGAGGGTAGTGGGGTGATCTCGGCTCACTGCAACCTCCACCTCCCAGGTTCAAGCGATTCTCCTGCCTCAGGCTTCTGAGTAGCTGGGGTTACAGGGGCCAACCACTGTGCCTGGCTAATTTTTGTATTTTTGGTAGAGACAGGGTTTCACTCTGTTGGCCAGGCTGGTCTCCAACTCCCGGCCTTAAGTGATCTGCCTGCCTCAGCCTCCCAAAGTGCTGGGATTATAGGCGTGAGCCACCGTGCCTGCCCAGAACCTGTATCTGAATCCGTTTGTCCCTCCATTCACAATAGATTTTCAACGTCCCAAGCCCAACCCTAAAATTAACACTTTACAGGTACATGTGTCTTCCACATGAAACTTCTCACAAACTTTTCCTTTCTTTCCCTCTACTTTCTTCAAATTTCAGTTTAAACATTCATCCCTGGGATTAGGTTAGACCTTGTTTGCTTTATGTGCTTCCAGTTTGGCCCTAACATCATAACGGAAGGGAAGCAGCCTAGGTGATTATCAGCTTCATTTCAGAGATGAGAAATAAAGCACAGAGTAATTAAATGACTTACTCAAGATGACACTACTGGTGAGTGGCAGAACCGGATGAATCATCTTCTGATGCTACTACTGCAAGCCTTGTAAATTAGCCAAATGGCTCTTATTAGTAACAATCCTTCCTCAATGATGTCCTCTAAACTTCTCTAAGGGGATTTTAATGGTCTGACACAATTTTACATTGGGTTAGAGGAAAAACATATATCACAACTGCAACATTGACATGTGCGTTTTCCAAAGAGCAGGGATAGCAGAAAGGGATTTAACAGCCAAGGAATAACAGCTTAAACGTGGCTTTTAAAGTGGTGAGGTTTGAAGTGCACGATACTGAGTTTTTGTTGTTTTGTTTTGAGATGGAGTCTCACTCTGTCACTCAGGCTGGAGTACAGTGGCACATTCTTGGCTCACTACAACTTCTGCCTCTTGGTTTCAAGCCATTCTCCTGCCTTAGCCTCCTGAGTAGCTGGGACTACAGGTGCCTGCCACCATGCCTGGCTAATTTTGTATTTTTGGTAGAGACGGGATTTCAGCATGTTGGTCAGGCTGGTCTCGAACTCCTGAGCTCAAGTGAGCCAACCGCCTGAGTCTCCCAAAGTGCTGGGATTACAGGCATGAGCCACTGCGCTCAGCCGACACTGAGTTTTATATATTACAAGACAGTGCAATTCGGGGATTAAGAGGAGAAAAATACACTCTACTTAGTACTGGACAAAGTATCACCAGAGGAGTATATCCTGCTTTACGTTTCATAGCTTAAGGCATTTACATGTCAAGGCATTTTACAAAGCGAATTAAATATTGCCAGAAATGTTAACCAAATGGAAATAAGCAAAAGAAATACTGGGTTGACATATGGTACAGGGCTAGTCTTGGCTTTCTATTTACAGGCTATTTCGTAATGCTGCAGGGGCAGAGACTAACATGTAGTTACAACTGGGTTCACTATTCAAGGTAGTTACGTTCTATGAAGCTGCCGTGAACACTGAGTCAGCAAATACGGAACCGTTTCTTCTACAGCAAAAATAAGCCTCAGATAGAAAATGTCTGCCAACTGATCAATACAAAACCTTGTTTCATGTATGTTTCTGTTTAAAGATACTTAATCTAGATAGATAGATTGCTATATATATTATGTATAGTTGATTAATTAACACTGAACTTATGACCAGCAGTACTATAACTTATGCCTGAACAAAACACATGTTTTCTGTTCAAGGCACATCACAGATTTCTTGCTCTTAGGAACACTAAACAGCCCTTCAGCCCTGTGCTTGAGGGCCATTTGAAAACAGTGAAATCACCAACAAAAAGCACAAAGATGCAAAAAGCACGGCACTGTACAGATGGCAGAAAGACATTTGGTTATGGTATGAGACCTGACACATGAAGGTAGTGCCACCTCTTTCGAACTCAACTGTGAGTGGGCACATCAGGCAACTCAGATCTTTCACTGCTCTGTGCACGGCCTCAAAGGAGCACGAAGGTGTCTTGAGTATTAATTTAGGGGTTACAAATAAACTGTAGTGTGTAAGCAAATTCACAGATATTGGATCTGTAAATAATAAGAATGGACTGTATTTGTCCAGTAGGGATATAAATAATTTTTATCCAGAGAAGCAGAACCCCAAAGGTTATGTATTTGGCCCTGCTAGAGGGTTAGCCCATTCTAAATCTTAGGTGGAAATCAATTGGTTTGCCTATATAAGTCTAGATTCTCAGCTACTCTTTGAACTGCTTTAACATCTGATGGATTCCCTCATTAATTGGGAATACCACTGATATGTGCTCATTTTGTATTTTTCTGAGAGTCATGTTTTTCACAATTTCAAATGTGTACTTTATAAATATTCAGAGACCAAGGCAAAGAGACAATGTGCCCATAACTACGAAATGAGGAGGCTGAACCAGAAAAGTCCTAATGTCCTTTTTTTAGCGCTGGATTCTGCAATTTTAGGAGACTAAACAGCTTTGAGAGGGAATGGGTAAAGGATGGTTCAAAATTATTTAAACTATATTGATTGTAATACAATTTGTTAAACATTTTCACTTTAATTAATATATTCCATCAGTCTTTTTAGGATAGTATCAGAAAAGAAAAAGCTATCTTAAAATCAAAATGGAATTAAGCCATCTAAATAATCTACAGAAAGTAAAAAAAGATATTTAAATCATTATTTGGTAAGAGGTAAAAATTTTGTCCAGTCTTAACAGAGGTTATATTTAGAATCAAGAGAAACAACTTAGATTTGCAGAGGCCGCCACTGCCGGAAGCCCCATATCAGCCATGGTCGACCCCACCGTGTTCTTAGCGCCTCCGATGGTGAACCTTGGGCTGCGTCTCCTTCGAGCTGTTTATAGACATGCTTCCAAAGACAGCAGAAAACTTTCATGCTGTGATCACTGGAGAGAAAGGATTTGGTTACAAGGGTTCCTGCTTTCACTGAATTATTCCAGGTTTGTGTGTCAGGGTGGTGACTTCACACGCAGTAATGGCACTGGTGGCAAGTCCACCTATGGGGAGAAATTTGATGATGAAAACTCCGTCCTGAAGCGTACAGGCCCTGGCAGCTTGTCCGTGGCAAATGCTGGACCCAACACAAATGGTTCCCAGTTTTTCTTCTGCACAGCCAAGATGGAGTGGTTGGATGGCAAGCATGTGGTCTCTGGCAAGGTGAAAGAAGGCATGAATACTGTGGACGCCACGGAGCACTTTGGGTCCAGGAATGGCAAAGCCAGCAAGAAGATCACCATGGCTGACTGTGGACAATTCTGATAAGTCTGACTAGTGCTTTACCTTAACCACCAGAATGATAAGAAATCAATTTCTTTTTTAATACGGTGCCCAGTCTTGAACCACGTTGCAGGACACAGGGTCAACAAATTATTCTCCAGGTTTAAGACTTACTGTTGTTTTCACTGTTAGTTTTAGATTTTCTGTGAACCAGTTTCACATTTCTCCCTTTTGAAAAAGGAATGTCCATTCTATATCTGTTCCAACATTGCATTTTGGAAGCATGTAACTTACTGATTTCATAAACTTACAGATGGAGAGGAATTTCCTCAGCATGAATTGTGCTTGGATGCCCAACCCTATCTGATTTTGATCAGACTCTGGACTTTGAGCTTTTGAGCTGGTACTAGAACAAGTCAAAACCTTTTGGGGCCATTGGGATGTAATGAAAGTATTTAGTATGAGTTTGGGTGGACCAGAGGCAGTCTGAATGTCCTCTCCAAAATGTTGAAACTTGATTGCCACTGTGACAGTATTTAGAGTTAGAGTTGATTAGGACATGAGGGTTCTGCCCTCATAACTGGGTGAATTTCATTATTGTAGGAGTGGGCTCATTATCACTAGTGCAGACTGTGAGAAAAGTGAGTTCAGCCCTCTCTGTCTCCTGCCCTCACCCTTGCTTGCCCTTCCACTTCCTGCTGTCCGATGATACAATATGACGGCACTTGCCGAATTCAGGCCTCCTCGACCTTGACTTTCCCAGGATCTAGCATGATAAGAAATCAGTTTCTTTTTTTTAATGTGGTACTCAGTCTTGAACCAAGCACAGTGGCTCATGCTTGTAATTCTAGCACTTTGGGAGGCCAAGGTGGAAGGATCACTTGAGCCTTGGAGTTTGTGCTCCAGTGCAAATGACATAAGAAAGGAAAAAAAAAAAGGACCCAGTCTGGGATTCTGTTACAGCAACACAAAACAGACTAAGACAGCGTGGTTGAAATCTGGGCAACAGGACTCCAGGTCACAGTACCCTGATGTTACATGTAACCGAAGACTCCTGCTGCTTCTGTGCTGCCACGCTTTCACCTTAGCAACCTGGCAAAAAATGTAGTGTTTTGTCTGTTTAAATCAGGTGTAAATCTCATCATCAGGAATATGTGACTTGGCTGGATGTGGTGGCTCATGCCTGTAATCCCAGCACTTTGGGAGGCTGACGTGAGAAGATCACTCAAGGTCAGAAGTTCAAGACCAGCCTAACCAACATGGTAAAACCCTATCTCTACTAAAAATACAAAAATTAGCCAGGCGTGGTGGCGCATGCCTGTAGTCCCAGCTACTCAAGATGCTGAGGTCGGAGAATCACTTGAACCCGGGAGGAGGTGGTTCAGTGAGCCAAGATGTGGTACTGCACTCCAGCCTGGGAGACAGAGCAAGACTGTCAAAAAAAGAATATGTGACTTAATTGAGTATTATTTTTATTAGTACTTACCTTTAAGAGACCAGGTCTCACTCTGTCGTCTAGGCTGGAGTACAGTAGCACAATCACAGCTCACTAAGCCTTGAATTCCTGGGCTTGAGTGATCCTCCCACCTTGACCTCCCAAAGTTCGAATTACAGGCATGAGCCACTGCAGCCTGCCCAATTATTATTATTTTTAAGCCTCAGTGTTGCAAATTGATGAAGCCAAACAAATCAAAGATGACAGGAAAGAAGCCCTAATTTATATCAATCAAAATCATCTTTTCTACCCTCTTTCTTCTCATCCTTTAGACCACCCAAGCCAAAGAGAGTAATTGCCAGTGCTGAGTAATTTCATATAATGGAGTGTAGCACAAATGCACTCTTGAACGAAACTACAACCAAGTGGATACATTTTTGTGTTGGTATTGCAGTATAACTTTATAAAAGAACAGGCTGGAATTTCTTTTCAAACATCTGTGACTCAGAATAAACTGTAGGAACTTAGAAAAAAGTGATTTCCGTGTTTTCAAAGTAGAGAAACAGAATAGACTGTTAGATTTGCCTTTAGAACTGACACTGCTCCCCAGCACTCATCTCAACTATAAGAAAAAACCAAATTGGCTAGACATGGTGGCTCATGCCTGAAATCCCAGCACTTTGGGAGGCTGAGGCGGGAGGATTGCTTGAGCCCAGGAGGTCAAGTCTTCATTGAGCTATTAACATTGCCACCGACCTCCAGCCTGGGTGACAAACTGAAACCTTGTCTCAAAAAAAAAAAAAAAAGAATAAAATTAATGAAATAATTCATAATTAAAAGTTGCTTCAGGAGGAAAGTGGGTGAAGGGTACAAAGGACCACTCTGTATTATCTTTGCAACTTCCTGTGAATCTGTAATTATTCCAAAATAAAAACTTTTTAAAAAAATTTCCTTCAGTAAGGGAAACGGGCTTTTGACCTTGGAAAGAATTACCGTTGTATTCTAGAATTTAGTAGAAGAATAAGGAAGGGATGTCTGTAGTCAGACTTTTGTCATTTTCAAAGAGTGACTATGGTGTCCTTGGAGGGTGACTTCCCTCAAATCAGTGGTGGTGAGTAGAAAAAGTGATAGAACGCTCCATCAAAGGTATGCTCCCTTTTCCCACTCAAGACTTGAAATCAAAAGCAACAATCAAGGAGTACTAACTATATGTTTTGGTATTATTTAAACATCTTCTCTTAGTGATAGAGGTAATACCTGTTCGTGGGCTGGTGCAGTGGCTCACGCCTGTAATCCCAGCACTTTGGGAGGCCAGTTCAGGCAGATCCTTTGAGTCCAGGAGTTTGAGACCAGTCTTGGTAAAATGGCGAAACCCTGTCTCTAAAAAAATACAAAAAAATAGCTGGGTATAGTGACACACACCGGTAATCCCAAGTACTCAGGAGGCTGAGATGGGAGGATCACTTGAGCCTGGGAGGTTGAGGCTACAGTGAGCTGAGATCACACCACTGCACTCCAGCCTGGGCAACAGAGCAAGACCCTGTCCCAAAAAAAATAAAAATAAAAATAAGGAAAGGAAAGAAAAAGAAAAAGAAGAAACAATATGTGTTCATTATAAGAAAATTTGGCAAAGGCCGGGCGCGGTGGCTCACGCCTGTAATCCCAGCACTTTGGGAGGCCGAGGCGGGCTGATCATGAGGTCAAGAGATCGAAACCATCCTGGCCAACATGGTGAAACCCCATCTCTACTAAAAAATACAAAAATTAGCTGGGCATGGTGGCACATGCCTGTAATCCCAGCTACTCGGGAGGCTGAGGCAGGAGAATTGC
>NW_016107668.1:1085900-1092236 GCF_001604975.1 Cebus imitator
GGCACGCGCAACCATGCCCAGCTAATGTTTTGTAGTTTTAGTTGAGACGGGGTTTCACCATGTTGACCAGGATGGTCTTGATCTCTTGACCTCATGATCCACCCGCCTCGGCCTCCCAAAGTGCTGGGATTACAAGCGTGAGCCACCGCACCCGGCCTGCCTTTGTGTGCATCTTTAGGATCTAAGTCAAAGAGCTGTGATGCTCTTAATACGCATTGACAGTTTGTCTTGCAGAAAGGCTATCCTAAGCAAATACCTACTTTATTTAAAATTTAAAATCCTGCTACCAACGTTCTGTCCATTTTCCCTCCTCAAAGTCTGTTTTCACCTGTGCATCCCATAGCTGTTTTATATGAGAGGATTACTACTCACCTCAAAAAGTTAACTATGGGTGACTAGAAAATAACTTCTAATTACAGTCATGCATTGTTTAGCAATAGGGATACATCCTGAGAAATGCAGCCTTAGGTGATTTTGTCATTTTGCAAACATCATAGAATGTACTTGCACAGACCTAGATGCAAGCGCTTCCTACAGCCTAGGCTAGAAGGTACGGCCTATTGCTCCTGGGCTAGAAGCCTGTACAGCAGGGCACTGTACTGGTACTGTAGGCAATCGCATCATAATGGTAAGTATTTGTGCTCCTAAACAGAGAAAAGGTACCATAAAAATACAGTATAGGCCGGGCGTGGTGGCTCACGCCTGTAATCCAAGCACTTTGGAGGCCAAGGCGGGCTGATCACCTGAGGTTGGGAGTTCAAGAGCAGCCTGACCAACATGCTGAAACTCTGTCTTTAAAAAAAAAAAAAAATACAGTATAAAGATTAAAAATGGTACATGTGTATAGGCACTTACCATGAGTGGAGCTTGCGAGACTGGAAGTTGCTCTGGGTGTCAGTGAGTGGTGAGTGAATGTGAAGGCTTAGGACGTTACTACACACTGCTACAGACTCATAAACACTGTACACGTAGGCTATGCCAAATTTATAAAAATATTTTCTTATTTCAATAATGAATTAAGCTTAGATTACAGTAACTTTTTGACCTTATACACTTTTAAATTATTTAACTTTCCAACTCTGTTGTAATAACACTTAGCTTAAAACACAGACACACTGTATAGCTGTATAAAAACATTTTCTTTCTCTATATCCTCATTCTCTGAGCTTCTTTCAATTAAATTTTTTTTTGACTTTGTAAATTTTTGTTAAAAATGTAGACACAAACATGACAGCCTAGGCCTGCACGGGGTCGGGATAATCAGTATCACTGTCTCCCTCCTCCACATCCTGCTGTTTACACTGGAGGGCTGCAGGAGCCAGTAACACACATGGAGCTGTCACCTCCTTGACAGCCAAGCTTTCTTCTAGAATACCTCCTAAGAGACCTGGCTGGGACTGTTTTTTTTTTTTTTCTTTTTCATTTTTTTTTGAGATGGAGTCTTACTCTGTCCCCAGGCTGGAGTGCAGTGGTGCAAGCTCAGCTCACTGCAACCTCCGCCTCCCAGGTTCAAGTGATTCTCCCGCCTCAGCCTCCCAAGTAGCTGGGATTACGGGCACTCGTCACCACACCCGGTTCATGTTTGTATTTTTACTAGAGACGGGGTTTCACTGTGCTGGCCAGGATGGTCTCGATCTCTTGACCTCATGATCCACCCATCTCAGCCTCCCAAAGTGCTGGGATTACAGGTGTGAGCCACCACGTAGGCCAGCTGAGGCTGTTTTATAGTTAACTGTTTTCTTTTTATAAGTTGGAGTATAGTCGAAAATAAGGATAAAAAGCATAGTGTAGCAAATATATAAACCAGCAACACAGTTGCTTGTTATCAAATATTGTATACTGTATCTACCCGATGGTCTTGCCGTACTTTCATACAACTGGCAGCACAGTGTTTGTTCACACCAGCGTCACCACACACGCTGCACTACCGTGTTGCAAAGTCACTTGGCGATACGAGTTTCTCAGCTTCCCTGTAATCTATGGAATCACTGTGGAATATCTAGTCCGTAGTTGATTGAAACATTGGTAGGTGACACATGAAGACTGCTTCCTTGGCCTCAGTGTATTGAAGGCAGAGAAGATGCCATTACTTGCAGAACTTTCTTGCAACCATATTAACATTACTATGCTTTTGCATTTTCCAAAACTGTATTCGCCCAAATCTTTACTAAATAAAGAAAGGAGCAACCACTTCATCTCCACCCCGAGATCCGAGCTACTGTGGTACTGCACCATCCACGAGGCTGGAGCAGCTGCTGTGCTGCATGCCAAACCCCAGTCCCCGTGCCAGAGTTGCTCTACGCTCCACCACACCCAGCATCATGCTGCCGCCGCTCCCTGTTTCCCCTGGGTCTGAGCTGCCTTGGTACCTCCCTGAGACCTGAGTTGCTGCTATGTCACATGCCCTGGAGCCCAAGAAGCTGCAGTATACTCCAGAGACCTGGAACCCAGCTCTCTGGGCGACTGGCAGATACCCAAGCCTAAGGCACCAGCACCATCACTGTAACAAGCATGGCCATGCCCCAGGACCTGGGCTGCATGTCAATTCCAAATGCCCTTGTACCCAGAACACTGTCTCTGCAGCCATTCTGAGCACCTCTGCCCTGAAACCCAGTGTTTCTGTGGTTGCCTATGTGCCTACATGCCAGACCTGATGCCAAGAAAGACCCTTTCAGTTAGAACTTTGCTCCCACAAGGTAGAATGAAATCAGAGGGACCCTGGCAGCTTTTGAAACTGAAGTATTCAACACCCTTTGCTGCCACTGCTGGGGCCACTGTCAGCACTGCAGATACCTGCAGCCGAGGCTCCTGAGAACTCTGTGTCTTTGCCAATAGAGGCTTCAGCTTACGGAGCTGCAGGGAGACTGTGCCACTGTGTCCTCCCCAGAATGACAGCTGCCACACCTCACCTGGCTGATGCTCGCACACTCACCCACAGTTAAAAGACTCTTTCCACTGAAAACAGTCTGCAGAGCCTCAGAAAAGTGATGGCTCCCTCAATGCGCACACATCAATACCACGAAAAGGCAAGGGAATGTGATGCCACCAAAGGAACTCAAAAATTTTCTAGGAACCAACTCCAAAGAAATAAAGATCTACAAAGTGCCTATAAAGGAATTCAGGTTAATTGTTTTTAAGGAAGCTCAACAAGATATAAGAGAACACAGACAGACAACTAGGTAAAAAGAACCAAACAGAAATCCTAGAACTGAGGAATACAATGACTGAAACAAAAGATGCAAAAAAAGACCTCGCCTCTGGGGCGCAGCGAGGGCTGGGCCGCCGCAGTCCGGGGCGTGGGGCACGCGGGGCATGGACCTCGGAGCTCTCCCGCCGCGCCGAGTTTCTCAGGCCTTCCCCACCCGATCGCTGGTCTCCGGGTCGGAAGCGCTTCAGGTGCAGCCCCGCGCGGGGCCGGACAACGCCCCAGAAGCTGCTGCTGCTGCCCCCGCTCCCCCGGGGCCGTGGACCTCGCTGGCACCCGCGGCTGAGTCCTCACGGAGCCGCCAAGCGCCTCCCCGAGCGCCTCGGTGCTGAACTGGGGAATTCTGTTGAATACGAAGAGACCAAGGGAGAAGCAAGAGTTGGATTGAAAGAATCTGTTTGCAGCCAAGATACTTTGATTACACAGACAATACGCAGAGGTGTGAACGCAGCTGCGACGGAGACGTTTTCACGGCTTCTGCACCGAAGGCTCCTGCGCCAGGAATCTCACCGGGGTCACCCCCACCTCCCCTGCAGCGAGCAGAGCAGCAGGAGGAAGAGGGTTCCACGGTGTGCAAGCTCCGAGCGTCCACGCTGCGAAGGCGGCTGTAACTCGCATTATCACTGGGGGTCCTCATCACAAGGAAATACAAGGCTTTTTCAGCTTTCCCGTGGACAACCTCAGAGCCTCACCTTTCCTGCTTCAGTATACCCAGGAAGAAATTCCAAACTACAGAAATGCAGTCATTGCAGCTAAGTCTCCTGAAGCTGCAAAGAGGGCCCAGTCCTGTGCTGGGAGACGGCGTCTGGGCTTGGCCGTCGCCCCCGGGGAAGCTCAGTGACGGAGCTGGACATGGACGATGGTCGCCACCACCACCCACCCTCCACCCGTGGTCAAAAACGCTACTGCGCAAGCGGGCCTGGGTTGCCGCTGATGACTGCGGCTGGAGCTGCTGGAGGCCCCATCGCAATCATCGTGGATGACATTACTGACCATGTGGAGAGTTCTGTTGCTGCCACGGAGATCCTCACAGAGAGGGCTGACAAGATCTATGTCATGGCCACCCACGATGTCCTTTCTGCAGAGGCCCCCCCTCCCGCCTGATTGAGGAGTCCTCCGGAGATGAGGTGTTGGTGACTAATACCATCCCTCATGAGGTACAGAAGCTGCAGTGTCTCAAGATAAAGACTGTGGATATCAGTTTGATTCTTTCTGAAGCAACTCGGAGGATCCACAACAGACAGTCCATGGCCTACCTTTTCCGAAACATCACTGTGATGACTAGCTTTCTCGGTGGCCTCGACCCTGGAACTCCTGAGGAAGACATGCAAAAGGCAGTGCCATGAGTGACATACACAGTGTGTCCTTGCAAGGGAGGGCTAGAAACAGCCTGGCGTTAGATACTCTGTCTTGGTCGGATTGATGGGTAGGAGACAGTAAGACAGTCAGGAAGAAGACAGAGCTAATGGATAAATATTATAATATGGCCTTAAATGTCTGCTGTCATCAGCCCCGTTCCTTAAACAAAAGTTTTAGCCACTTTCCTGAAAAGAATCTGAAAATCTTATTAAAGAGGAGTTAAAGGTAATAAAATAAAATAAAATAAAATGCAACAGCAGACTCAACTGAACAGAAGAAATAAACTCAAGGACAGGTCTTTTGAAATTATCCAGTCTCAGAAGAAAAAAGGATGAAAAAAGTGAAGAAAGTCTTTAGGACTTATGGGGCTTCATTAAGCAAAAGAATATATGAATTATCGGAGTCCCAGAATGAGAAGACAAAGGAAAGGAGGAAAAGCTTATTTAAAGAAATAATCACCAGCTCCCAGCCTTAGCACTATCATCTTGGAAACCTCCATGCCATGAAAACTAAATGGAGGAAGAAGTTAATGCACAGGCTGAAGCACAAAAGAAAAGATGAGGCAGAGGTCCAAGGAATCCACTAGCCTGTGCACCCGTGGAGGCCACAGGAACAGAAACACGGAATGCTGGAGAATGGGGATGCTGGTACAAGTTACTGGACCGCATGCTACCGTCTCGGGCTTGTCTCAACGGATCTAGAACTTCCGCTGCCATCTGATCACTGAGACCACCTCTGAGATCCACCTAGCTCATAACCAAAACAGTCCATATTTGTTCTTTGCCCTGGACCTGTGGCATTCTGAACCATTTCTGTGTTCACTTGTAGCCAAGTGTAACAAGCATACAGTAAATCACTTAGTTTACTGTCTTAGCTGAAGAAGAAAGAAGGAAGGAGGGAAGGAAGGAAAGAGAGAAAGAAAGAGAGAGATGAAGGGAAGGAGAAAGAATCATTAGCTGTGTGTGGCACATGCCTGTAACCCCAGCTGCTCAGGAGGCTGGGGTGGGAGGATTGCTTGAGGTCAGGAGGCTGAGACCACCCTGGGCAACATAACAAGACTCCATCTGAAAAAAACAGAGAAGAAAAGAAAAATGAACAAATGAATCAATGAAAGAGAGAGAGAGGAAGGAAGGGAGGAAGGGGGAAGGAAGGAAGGGAGGAAGGGGGAAGAAAGGAAGGGAGGAAAGAAGGAAGGAAGAAAGGAAGGAAAATTCTGAAAAATTCTCAGATCTTTGGCGAGATACAGATAACCACAACCATGAAGCTCAAAGGTTCTCATTCAAGTATAACTCGAAAAGAACTTCACCAAGACACACAAATCAAACTGTCAAAAGCTGAAGGCAAACAAAAAAAATTGAAAGCTAGTTGGGCATGATAGTATGTGTCATAGCTACATGGGAGGCCGAGGCAGGAGGATCACTTGAGCTCATGAGTTAGAGACAGCATGGGCAAGACAGCAAGACTCTGTCTCAGAGGAGAGAATAGAGGCCAAGGTAGGTGGATTGCCTGAGCTCAGGAGTTCAGGAACAGCCTGGGCAACATGGAAAAACCCCATCTCTACCAAAAATACAAAAAATTAGCTGGGCATGGTGGCACACACCTGTGGTCCTACCTACTTGGGAGGCTGATGTGGAATGATTGCTTGAGCCTGGGAGGCAGAGGTTGCAGTGAGCCAAGGTCATGCCACTGTACTCCAACTTGGGTGACAGAATGAGACCCCCATCTCCAAAAAAAAAAAGGAAGGAAAGAAAGAGAGAAAGAGAGAGAAGAAA
>NW_016107668.1:1092725-1105754 GCF_001604975.1 Cebus imitator
GACTCTTTAAATGCAGAGGGACCCACATAAGGCTATCAGTGGATTTCTCAGCAGAAACCTTGCAGGCCAGGAAATTGGAATGATATATTTGAAGTGTTAAAAGATAACATTTCATTTAAGGATACTTATCTAGCCAAACTGTTCTTCAGAAATGAAGGTGAGATAAAGGCTTTTTTAAAAAACAAAGCCTGAGGGAGTTCATCACCACTAGACCTGCCTTATAGAAGTTCTTCTAGCTTAAACAAAAGGAAACTAATTAGCAACATGAAAACATGGAAGTGTAAAATTCGCTGGCAAAAGTGAATATGTAGTCAAATTCAGAATACTGTAAAACTGTAATGGTGGTATGTAAATAATTTTTATCTGTAATACAAAGACAAAAGTATTTAGAAATAACAATATCTATAATATATTTTAACAGATTCACAATATGAAAAGAAGTAAATTACAACATCAAAAACATAAAATGGAGAAGTAAAGAGTAGAGTTTTTGTATGTAATTGAAGTTAAGTTTTTATTAACTTAAATAGACTGTTACATCTATGTTATCTGTAAGCCTTACGGTAATGACAAAGCAAAAGCCTATAGTAGATACCTAAGACATAAAGAGAAGGAAATCAGAGCATACCACTACAAAAACCAAACCAAGCCAAACCAAAAAAGCAACCAATCAAATCACAGAAGAAAACAGCAAAAGAGGAAGAAACAAAATAATTACAAAACAGTCAGAAGACAACAAACAAGGTGGCAATAGTATGCACTTACTCATCAACAATTATTTTAAATGTAAATGGATTAAATTATCTAATCAGAAGACATGAAGAGGCAAAATTGGTTAAAAATAAGACTCAACTATATGCTTCCTACAGGAAACTCACTTCAGCTTTAAGAACACATAGGCTGAAAATGAAAGAATGGAAAAGATATTTCATGAAAGCGGAAACCAAAAGAGAGCAGGGGTAGCTATACTTACATGAGACGATAAGGTCAACAGGGTAACAGGAGACAAAGAAGGCACATATATAATGATAAAGAAGTCAACTAATCAAAAGGATATAGCAATTGTAAATATATATGCACTTAACATCAGAACACCTCAATTTGTAAAGCAAATGTTAAAGAACTGAGAAAGACATAAACAGCAATACAAGAATAGTAGGGGTCTTTAATATTACACTTTCAACAATCATTTTATTATAGGATAAAAACATGAGGAAACATCATACTTGTACTACACATTAGACTAGAAGAACCTAATAGACATATGCAGAACATTCCAACACACAGCAATGGGATATATATTCCTTTCAAGTTTACATGGCAGATTCTCCAGGATAGATCATATGTTAGGCCACAAAATTAATCTTAACAAACTTGAGAAGATTAAAGTTATATCAAGTATCATTTCCAATCACAATGGTATAAAAATAAAAATCAATAATAGGAGAAAAACTGGAAAACTCACAAATATGTAAAAATTAAACAAACACTCATGAACAACCAGTGGGTCAAAGAAAAAATCAAAAGGAAAATCAAAAAAATCTTAAGACAAAATTGGAAACAACAGAAACTTACAGAATGTAGCGAAAACAGTTCTAAGAGGGAAGTTTATAGCAATAAACACCTACATTAACAACAAAAAAAGACCTAACCAGACTGGGCACCATAGTGAGATACTGTCTCGACAAAAAATTTAAAAATCAGCCAGCCATGGTGGTGCACATCTATAGACCTAGCTTCTTGGGAGGCTGAGGCAGGAGTATCATTTGAGCCCAGGAGTTCAAGGTTGCAGTGAGCTATGATCATGCTACTGCACTTCAGCCTGTCAGTGACAGAGTAAGACCCGGTCTTAAAAAAACCCAAGCCCCGCCTCAAAAAAATATATAATTTAAAATAAATAACCTCATTTTACAACTCAAGCAACTAGAAAAAGAACAAATTAATCCCAAAGTTAGCAAAAGGAAATAATAATTAAGATCATATTAGGCACAGTGGCTCATGCCTGTAATCCCAGCACTTTGGGAGGCTGAAGTGGGAGGGAGGATTGCTTGAGCCCAGGACATCAACACCAGCCTGGACAATATAGTGAGACTTTATCTCAAAAAAATAAAATAAGGAAAGGAAAGAAAAGAAAAAAGAAATAATAGAGACCAGAGCAGAAATAAATGAAATAAAGACAAAAAGCAATAGAAAAGATCAACAAAATTAAGAGTTGGTTTTGGAAAAGATAAACAAAATTGACAAACATTTAGCTCGACTAAATTTTTAAAAATTAGAGAAGACTCCAATAAAATCAGAAACAAAAGAGACATTACAACTGACACCACAGAAATGCAAAGAATGCCTAGACTGCTGTGAACAACTGTGTATCAGCTAAATGGAAACCTAGAAGAAATGGATATGCTCCTAGAAACATACACCCTATGAAGGCTGAATCAGAGAGAAATAGAAAATATGAAGGATCAGTAAAGAGTAAGAATAAATCAGTAATCAAAAATCTCTCTGCCAGGCACAGTTGCTATTAAAAATACAAATATTAGCTGGGTATGGTGGCAGGTGCCTATAATCCCAGCTACTAGGAAGGTTGAGGCAGGAGAATGGCCTGAACCTGGGAGGTGGATGTTGCAGTGAGCTGAGACTGTGCCACTGCACTACAGCCTGGGTGACAGAGAAAGACTGTCTCAAAAAACAAAAACAAAAAAACTCTCTCTCAACAAAGAAAAGCCCAGAACCTGATGACTTCATTGGTGACTTCTACAAAATATTTAAAGAAAAATGAATACCAAACTCTTCCCAAAAATTGAAGAGGAGAAAGTACTTCCAAATTCATTTCATGAGGCCAGCATTACCCTGATACCAAAGCCTGAGAAGGACACTAGAAGAAAAGAAAACTATAGGCCAATACACCTAATGAACAAAAACTCTCTAGTAACAAATCAAATTCAGCTGGTTTGGATGTGTGTCCCCCAAAATTCCCTGTTGAAATGTGATCCCCACTGTTGGAGGTGGGGCCTAGTGGAAAGTGTTTGGGTCCTGGGGGTAGAGGCCTCATGAATGGGTTGGTGCTACCCCCAGGGTAATGAGTGGGTTCTCGCGCTGGTAGTTCACGTGGGAGCTGGTTAAAGGAGTCTGGTGCCTCCTCTCTTGCTTTCTTTGTCCCACTTTTTTTTTTTTTGAGATGGAGTTTTGCTCTTGTTACCCAGGCTGGAGTGCAATGGCGCGATCTCGGCTCACCGCAACCTCCGCCTCCTGGGTTCAGGCAATTCTCCTGCCTCAGCCTCCTGAGTAGCTGGGATTACAGGCATGTGCCACCATGCCCAGATAATGTTTTTTATTTTTAGTAGAGACGGGGTTTCACCATGTTGACCAGGATGGTCTTGATCTCTTGACCTTGTGATCCACCCGCCTCGGCCTCCGAAAGTGCTGGGATTACAGGCTTGAGCCACCGCGCCTGGTTGTCCCACTTTTATAATGTGACATGCCTGTTCCCTTTTCACCTTCCACCATGGTTGGAAACTTCCTGAGGCCCTCACCAGGAGCAGCTGCTGGCACCATGGTTCCTGTACAGCCTTCAGGACTGTGAGCCAAAATAAACATCTTTTCTTGATAAATTAATACCAGTCTCAGGTATTCCTTTATAGTAACGCAAACAGATTAACACAGGCAGGATATTAAAAGGATCGTACCATTATCAAGTGGAATTTTCCTAGGGATACAAGGACGGTTAAAATACACAATAACCCATATTAACAGAATGAAAGACAAAAATCATAGATTATCTCCAAAGATGCAGGAAGAAAATTTGACAAAATCCAACATTCTTTCATGATAAAAATTCTCAACAATTGGTTTAGAAGGAATACACTTTAACATAATAAAAGCCATATATGACAAACCTACAGTGAACATCATACTCAATAATGAAAAACCAACAGTTTTTCCTTTAAAATCAGGAATTAGACAAGGATGAGCCCTCTTAATACTTCTATTTAACAAAGTTCTGGAAGTCCTAGACAGAGCAATTAGGCAAGAAAAATAAATAAAAAGCATCCAATCAGGAAAAAAAGCAAAACTGTCTCTGTTTGCATATGACATGATCTCACATACAGAAAACTAAAGACTGCAGAACTGCTAAACAAATTCATTGAAATTGAAGGACACAAAATCAACATACAAAAATCAGTTTTTTTACACACTAATAATGAACTTTTCAAAAAAAGAAATTAGGAAAATTATCCTATTTCTAGTAGCATAAAAAAGTAAAATGCTGAGGAATAAATTTAACCAAGGAAGTGAAAGATCTGAACCCTGAAAACAATAAAATGCTGATGTAGAACTCAAGAATATTCAAATAAATGGAAAGACATCTTGTGTTCATGGACTGGAAGAATTAATATTGTTAAAATGTTCATACTAACCCAAAGTGACCTACACATTCAATGAAAGCCCTAGCAAAATTTCAATGGCATTTTTTTCACAGAAATAGAAGAAACTATCTTAAGATTTGTATGGAACTACAAAAGACATTGAGTAGTCAAAGCAATCTTGAGAAAGAAGAGCAAAAGTGAGGGCATTGCACTGACTGATTTTAAATTATAGTACAAGGCTATAGTAATCAAAACATCACGGCGCTGGTATAAAAACAGACACATAAACCAAGGGAAAGCAATAGAGAGTCCAGAAATAAACTCATTCTTACATAGTCAACTAGTCTTTGTCTAAAGGCACCAGGAATATATAACGGAGAAGGGATGGAATCTTCAGTAAACGATATTGGAAAAACTAGATATCTACATGGAAAGATGGAAATCAGGCCCTTATATTACATCATACAGAAAATGCATTCAAAATGGATTAAAAACTTAATCATAAGACTTGAAATCATAAAAATCCTACGTGAAAACATCAAAGAAAAGCTTCTTGACGTTGGTCTTGACGATGATTTCCTGAATGTGACACCAGAAGCATGGGCAACAAAAACAACAATAAACTAATGAACCTATGTCAAACCAGAAAGTTTCTGCACAGCAAAAGAAACAATTAACAAATGAAAAGACAACTTACGGGATGGGAGAAAAATCTGCAAACCATGTATCTAATAGGGAGCTAACATTCAAAATATATAAGGAATTCATACATAGTTCTGGAAGTCCTAGCCAGAGCAATTACTGAACATACAGCTTGGTAGTATTAAAAAAAAAAGATTAAAAAATGAGCACAGGACCTGAATGGACATTTTTCCAAAGAAAACATACAATTGGCCAACAGATAAATAAAAAGATTCTCAACATCACTAATCATCAGGAAAATGCAAAGCAAAACCACAGTAAGGTATCATCTCACACTCAGTAATATGGCTATTACCAAAAAGTGAAAAAACAAATATTGTCAAATGCTGTTGATGGGATTGTAAACTGGCACATCCATTATGAAAGACAGTATGAAGGTTTCCCACAAATTAAAAAGAGAACTACCTTATGATCCAGCAATCCCACTTCTGGGAATATATCTACAGGAAATGGAATCAGTATCTGAAAGAGGTATGCACTGACCGGTGTTATTGCAGCTTTATTCACAATGGCTAACTTGTGGAAACGATCAGAGTGTTGGCTGATGGATGAAAGGATGAAGAAAATGTGACAAGCATATGTGTATACAATGTTACATGTTACAGGTTTAGTTCTCAGGAAGCAGATACTGGATAGAGTTTAGGGTACAAGATGTATCATAGACACCAAAGCTCTGAAAGCAAGAGAGTGAAAGCAGGAATGGTCAGAGGGAGAAGTTAAACTGCAAGGCCGCCCAGCAAAGCTATGGTCTACCCAGTGCGTACTCGGGAACATATGCCATTGATCTGAGTTGAACTGGGCAAAAATGGTTGTTTTTACACCTCAGCCTTCCTCAGTCTCTGGATTTAGCTCCCTCAGAATGGGCGGAAGCTTGGGTGAGGTGGCGCTCTCAGTTGAGTCAGCTCTGAAAGTAGCAGACAGCTGGAGGCAGCCTACAGGCAGGAGTAAAAAGCTTTTCCCTGAAGGGGAATCTGTGCAGCACCTCCGTTTGTCTACCACGCTCTCAGCTTCCAGATCTCTTCTCTTTCTTTACAGCTGCTCCCTAGGTGATCTTATTTTGTATTTATAAATGTAGCCTAGACCTGGGCCTTGTCAATCCTCTGAACTCCAGACCCAGATACTCATCCAATTGACTACATTTTTTTTCGAGACAGTCTCTAGCTCTGTCACCCAGGCTAGAGTGCAGTGGCACTATCTCAGCTCACTGCAACACCTGCCCCTTAGCCCCAAGTGATTCTCCCACCTCAGCCTCTTGAGTAGTTGGGACTACAGGCATGCACCACCACACCTGGCTAATTTTTGGGATTTGTTTTTGGTTTTTTTTTGTAGAGATGGGGGTTTTGTCATGTTGCCCGGGGTGGTCTTAAACTCCTGACCTCAAGTAATCCACCTGCCTTGGCCCCCCAAAGTGCTGGGATTACAGGCGTGAGCCACCGTGTCTGGTCCCAATTGCCTATTTCTTATTTCCTCTTGGACATTTAATGGGCATCTAAATTTAAAATGTATAAAATCAAACTCCTGATAATCTCTTCCCCTGTCTTCCACATCTCAGTAAATATTTCAGGTCAAAAGCTTGATGTCACCTTTGAGTTCTTTCTTTTTCTCATGCTGTGTATCCAACCCATCATGAGACTCTGTTTGCCCTACCTTTAAGAAGTTTAGCATCTGGCCTCTTCTCACCACTTCCAATATTACCTTATTCCAAGAACCACCATCTCTTGCTGTGATTACTGCACATGAGCTTATTTAATAGGAGTTAGGCCTTCCATTATTATTCCATCTTAGGTCTTTCTGTCATAAATTTCATAACCATTTTGTCATATTTTAAAGAAAAATTCCCACTAGCGTATGTCGTTGATATTTCAGTTGGAATGGTCTTAAGTCTAAGTTAAAGAGAGCTGGTATTGTTACAATTAAACTTTCTACTGAGGAATACGGTATTTTTTTCATATGATTAAAACCTTTTATCATGAAGGAAATATATCATTTCTTTATTTATGTCACATGTTTCTCTTGTAAACTTATTCTGAGCTGATTTTTTTTTTTCTTTTTTTAGGACAGAGTTTCGCTCTATTGCCCAGGCTGGAGTGCAGTGGCACCATCTCGGTTCACTGCAACCTCTGCCTCCTGGGTTCAAGCGATTCTCCTGCCTCAGCCTCCCGAGTAACTGGGATTACAGGTGCCTGCTATCATGCCTGGCTAATTTTTGTATTTTAGTAGAATTGGTGTTTCATATGTTTGCCAGACTGGTCTCAAACTCCTAACCTTTAGTGATCCACCCACCTCGGCCTCCCCAGATCCTGGGATTACAGGTGTGAGCCACTGCACCTGGCCTGTTCTGAGATGTTTTGTGTTTGGTCGCCATCGTGAACATCTTCATCACCAAATTTTCTAGTTTGCTCTTGCTGCCATGTTTACTTAATGAAGAGATAGGATAATTGAGTAGGCAGTGGTAGCCTGTAGTCTGTCCTTCTAGTGGTCTTTGATATTTAAGCTTTTGGGAAAAAATACTCTGAACTTCAGTAAAATCTTCTGATTAGGTGAAATATGTAGCCCTCAGAGTAAAATACAGTCATTTAAATCAGAGATTAAAATTCAGTGTTCCAGGTATATGCATTTGTTTTTATCTTCATTTTTAATTTATTTTATTAGAGACAGAATCTTGCTCTGTCATCCAGGTTAGAGTGCAGTGGTCTGATCACAGCTTGCTGTAAGCTCAAACTCCCAGGCTCCAGCCATCCTCCCATCTCAGCCTTCCAGGTAGCTAGGACTATAGGCACATGCCAAGATGCTGGTTAATTTCTTCTTATTGTACAGATGGGTTTCTCTGTTGCCCAGGCTGGTCTCAAACTCCTGTCCTCAGGTGATCCTCCCACCCAAAGGTTCTGGGATTACAGGTGTGAGCCACCACGCCCAACCTGAATTTGTTAAAACTTATCAAATGGTACATTTAAGATTTGTACATTCCACTGTATGTATATTTTACCTAACAAAACCCATAAATATTGAACAAAGAATGATAAGCACGTTGAAGTATCTAGAGGCGTAGTGGTAAAATATACTGATTTTTGGCAACTTACTTTGAAGTACTGAAAAATCAGATGGATTGACAGATGGAGACAAGGATAAACAGATGAGTAGGTATGCAGTAATGCAGATACAGCAAAAGGTTAATTATAGAATCTAAGTAGTGAGTATATAGTCACCACATTTTATCAACTTTTTGGAATGTTTAAATTTTTCACAATAAAATATTAGAAAAAAATTCCTATTATCAATGACATCATCCATTAAAGTTTCCTCGTCTTCAATAGCTGGCCCCTAGCTCCACAGCTTTACCTCCAACAAAACAGTCTCTGTCATACTCAGACGTGGCCTGCCATTTGTTCTCTAGTGGTGAATTAAGAACAGCTTTGATTTTCTGTTCCATTTGTTTCTATTCCAAGACCCTTATAATTAACACTGTTGGAAGCATGATGTCACAGCCCCCAGTGTTATCTAGTGCCAGCAAGTAGCCCCAGACACAGGCTTCAACTTCCATGGTGGGTTGGTTCATTACCCAAATACAAGGTTGCAAACCTACGTGGCTGCATTCAAAGGATTAAATTAAAGGGCGGTGGCCTTAAATCATGAAATGAATCACAAGCCAAACTTGTTTGATCTGTTTTTCGTTTGCTCAAAGCCAAGATTCAAAATACTACTCCTGAGCCTCTACATTGCTTTCTTTTGCTTGTAAGATTAACGATAGATAAAGCTAAATGGAACTGAACAGGGGAGGGGCTCTGATTTCGGAGCGCCCAGATCTTTCCCAGCAGACTTTGTTCCCAGGTCATCACAGTCAGTTTCCAGGGATGAGTGGGACAGTTGAGTTTTCATAACTGCTTTCCTTTAGTATTATAATCTTTTGCATTCTTCTCAAATCAAAATTCTGAATTTTCTAGTATTGCTTGCTTTTTTGTGAGCCTGTGCTTTAAAAAAAAAAAAATAGACTATTTTATGCAGTTCTCTCAGATAGGAGAAAAAGGTAAAGTTTTATAAAAAATAATTATACACTATCTTCTCCCATCTCTCACTCAGGCCTGATATTGTGTAAAGTATGTCACAGGCAGAAAACATATATTCTGAATAGACATGATTTTCTTTTGTCTTACTTTTGGCTGCTTCTCCGAAGTCGTAAACAAAAGGACATGCTAATCCAGGGTTTAGGACCTGCTAAAAGGTTGTGAAACACACTTTGTGACTCTAAGCCCATCTCCCACATCCAGCCTATAGATGAGATGAGGAATGTTTGGGATAAGAATCGCTTTTGGAAATAGTTATTAGAACACTATGCATTGAAATCTTTCTATCCCACCCCCAGCTTTAGTGAGATGAGGAGCTCTAAGGGACCATTTCAGAGAGCTTGCCATGTCTCTCCCAGTGTTTGGAGGACCCAGAGACTAACTCTAAGTCTAAAGACAAGAGCTGCTCCTGATAATAGCGTGAGGAGTGAAGGCTATAGTGAAAAGAGCCAGCATTTTCAGAATTCGATGGTGGTAAAAGTCTGAGTATTTCTAGTGGACCAGACTGGATGCTGCAGTAGGTGGCCTGTGTGAGCTTTCTTAAAGCATCTTCATTCTAGAGCTCTGTCTGCCTGACAAGATGAACCTAAGAGAAGGTGGCTCTGGGGTGTAAAGCCAGAAGCAGGAGCTGTGGAATCAGTTGTGGGGTCAGCTGGAGGAGGCTTGCCCACATTAAGGAATTGTGCAGTGGGAGGTTCTGGCTGGGAGTCTTCAAACAACTAAAACCATTGCTTCAAGTCATTGCTGTTTCCTCCCTCCCAAAAGAATAGCATGTCCCAGGCAGAGGCTGATTCTTCACCCTAGGTCCCACGTCAAGAGCACATGAAGCTGATCCACAGCTAACCTGCAGTCAACAGCAACACTCCTAGAGAGACAGAGCCAGCACTTGTGTGCCTGTTACAGGCCTATACCAATATGGTGTCAGTCAAACACAGCAACTGGGGGAAGCTGTAGAACAAGCGGAGAAAAGCAGATGCTCTCACTGCGAAACTCCAAGCATAAGTCTGACGGAGAGCCATGGAAGACAGAAGGAGCTTTAAACTGAATGAGAGATAGAGTTTGGTTTTTGATGAAACTGAGTTTCTTAAGTCATGAAGATGAAACTGTGTGATAGATAGTACCTCAAAATTTGAAGAAAAACTTTCAGATCTGCATCAGATAATATCCAGAGCGAGAGAAGGGAAGAAAGGAATAACAGTCATGCAGATTTAAAAGACAGTGAGAAAAATAAATCTATTTAATAATTTTACCTTACAAAATTCAGCTGGCTTATAACTATGATATATAAAGAGCATACAAATATACATATCCACAGGAATTTAGAGCTGACGTGGATTTTATTCCTGCTCTCAATGAGTTAATGTCTCTCCGTGTGAAAGAATTATACTTATTTACCCACTGACATCACAACTTGATTATGTTACTTGCTTTGGCTAGTATGTATGTATATAATGAGCGGGAGTGCAACACAACACTTACAAGCAAAAGCTTTGAGTCATCACATGATTTCCACCACTGTTCTTTTCTTCCTACGGAAAGAATAGCATGTCCCAGGCAGAGGCTGATCTTTAAGCCTGGCTCCCAAAGTGAAGAGCACATAAAGCCGGTCCACAGCTAACCCGAAGCCAGCATGAAATAGGAGTGAGAAATAAGTCTTTTTTGTGGCTGTCGTTTAAGCCACTGAGATTTTGAGGATATTTGTTACTGCTGCATAGCTAACCTAAGCTGATTTATGTAAGCAATAACTGGCAAAATTAAGATACAGGCTTATTAAAAAGTTAAATTGTGGTATAGAAATATCATAAGTTGCCGGGCGCGGTGACTCATGCCTGTAACCCCAGCACTGTGGGAGGCCGAGGCAGGCAGATCACGAGGTCAGGAGTTCGAGACCATCCTGGCCAACATGGTGAAATCCTGTCTCTACTAAAAATACAAAAATTAGCCAGGCATGGTGGCACACGCCTGTAATCCCAGCTACTAAGAAGGCTGAGGCAGGAGAATCACTTGAACCCAGGAGGCAGAGGTTGCAGTGAGATGAGAGCATGCCACTGCACTCCAGCCTGGGACAGAGCGAGAGTCTGTCTCAAAAAAAAGAAAAGAAAAAAGAAAATGATAAGAAGTAAAATAAATGTTATTAACAATAGTATTATGAACTTGGAGAATGGGAAAGGTGGCATAATGTTGAAATGATTGATCTTATTCTTTTCTTTTCTTTCTTTTTGAGACAGAGTCTCTCTCTGTCGCCCAGCCTGGAGTGCAGTGGTATCTCAGCTCACTGCAGTCCCGCAAACTTCACCTCCTGGGTTCAAGCAATTCTCTGTCTCAGCCTCCTGAGTAGCTGGGATTATAAGCGACTGCCACCATGCCCAGCTAATTTTTGTATTTTTAGTAGAGACAGGGTTTCAACATGTTGGCAAAGCTGGTCTCAAACTCCTGACCTCAGGTGATTCACCCGCCTCGGCCTCCCAAAGTGTTGGGATTACAGGCATGAGTCACTGCGCCTGGCCTGATCTTATTCTTAACACTAAAAATTGAAAACTATTTCATAAAGTAGAGTACTATGAGGCTATTAAAAGTGATGTTATAGAGGAGTTTTTAAGGGCAGAGGGAGATTACATCACACTGTTTAAATTTTTAAAAAGTTAAAAATCAGAATATATAATAATACCCTTTTTGTAAATTTCTCTCTCTTTCTCCATTAGAAGAAAAAAAGGAAAATTGATTGGGCTCAGTGGCTCACACCTGTAATCCCAGCATTTAGGGAGGCTCAGGCAGGAGGATTCCTTGAGCTTAGGAGTTTGAAACCAGCCTGGGTAACATGGCAAAACCCTGTCTCAAAACAAAAAATTAGGCAGTCATGGTGGTACACGCCCATAGTCTCAGTTACTTGGGAGGCTAAGGTGGGAGGATCACCTGAGCCCAAGAAGTCGAGGCTGCAATGAGCTGAGATTGTGCCATTGCACTCCAGCCTGGGTGATGAAGTGAGACTCTGTCTCCAAAAAAAGGAAAGAAAAGAAATATGAAAAGTTACCCTAAAACATTAGCACTATTTATCTTTGTGTGATGGAATCGTGTGTGATGCTTAAAATGTGTTCTTTTTGTTTATCTAATACAAAGAAGGAAAAAATATTTTGAAATAAAAAATACAAACAAAAGGGAGGAGAAGTACACATAAATTAAAGGAACAGGAAGAAAACAAGTTTTGGTGATAGCAATGACAATGAAAAAGGAATGATGGCAAAACAGGCTTTATAAAAGAAGAATTGATATGAACTCAGTTCAGCAGCCTCTGAAACTTTCTGGGGCTCCAGAATTCATTGACACTGAAGCGATTTTAGGTCAGTGTACTGTTTAGATTGTTGAAGTCAGTTACTTTCTTCACGCTTCCCAGATCCTAGCTGCATACTCTCATCCGCATTAACACTCATTCCTTTGCTCTTCTCTGTCTCATTTTTTCTCCATTATCCTCTCTAATTCTCTCTTTATTATAAATAAGCTCTTGGACTTCCTCCCCTGTCTTACAATTTGCTGCTCACTGCCTAAAGAACATAGTGCCTGGTAGTTAATAGATGCTGAACAGATATCTTTTGAATAAATGCTTCTTCCTCATCATGGCTCCTCATCCTCCAACCTGTTGCTTCTCCTTCGGTGTTCCCATTCTCAGGTACCAGCACCTGCCTAGCTGCCCAAACTAAAACTAGGAACCTGAGAGTATCCTAGAGCCGCCATCCATCGGCCAAGTCTTATCACTTCCATTGCTTCATGCATCTTAAATAAGTTTTCTTGGCCGGGCGCGGTGGCTCAAGCCTGTAATCCCAGCACTTTGGGAGGCCGAGGCGGGTGGATCACGAGGTCAAGAGATCGAGACCATCCTGGTCAACATGGTGAAACCCCGTCTC
>NW_016107668.1:1105904-1112341 GCF_001604975.1 Cebus imitator
CTCAAAAAAAAAAAAAAAAAAAATAAGTTTTCTTCCCTCCATCTTTTCTACCACTAGCCTAGGTCAGCCATTCCTCATTGCTTCCCTAAATCATTGCATTAGTAGTCTTGCTTCTGCCTTTTTCTTCCTTCAGCTCTTCCATTCTTTGACCAATGTCCAAGCTGATCTTTTCAAAATGAGATTCTGATGATATTACCACACAGTTTTATTAGTAAATCCTTAAAAGTGTTCTCAGCAGGTTCACTGAAAGAAAAAGAAAGAAAGAAAAAAAGAAAGGAAGAAAGGGAGGAAGAAAAAAGAAAGAAAGGAAGAAAAAAGAAAGAAGAAAGGAAGGAAGGAAGGAAGAAAGAAAAAAGGAAAGAAAGAAAGAAAGAAAGAAAGGAAGGAAGAAAAAAGAAAAGGAAGGAAGGAAGAAAAAAGAAAGAAAGAGAAAAAAAGAAAGAAAGAGAAAAAAAGAAAGAAAGAAGGAAAGAAAGAAAGACTTGTAGCATAGCATGGTGAGTAGACAAAATTCATTGTCATCAGGCCTCTGGCTCTTTATCTGCTAAATGGTGACACTCCAGGCATACTGAAAAATCTGTAGTTCCTGGAACACATCCTGTTTTCGTTTGCCTCCAGCTCCCTCTGCCTGGAGTGCTCTTCTACCACCTTCATCCCATTGTTCTTGTGATTAAATTTTATTCCCACTCTCCCCCATCCCCAAACTCAGCTCAGACACCTCCTCTGTGAAGTCCCACTTGATGAGGGTTTTCTCTACCCCTGTTCCTGCTTATGTCAACAGCACTTTATACCATCTTGGGATCATTTAACTACTCTCGCGTCTTTTCCACTGCAATGTATGTTCCTTGGAATCACAGATCATGTCTTGTCCATCCTGTGACTGGCGCATAGTTAATGCACAAAAAATGTTGACTGAATGAATAACCACATGTTTTGGTGACTGATAGACTATGAGGACTAAACAAAATGGAAAGTCCAAGTTGATCAATTTTGATACTGAGAGGTTGGGAGCATTGAAGCACCGAGAACAGAAACAGGGAAGTTCGGCGGCAGAGTTAGTTCAAGAACATTCATGTTTTGGCTTTTTTTTTTTTGAGCTGGAGTTTTGCTCTTGTTGCCCAGCTGGAGTGCCATGGCGCAATCTCGGTTCACTGCAACCTCTACCTGGTGATTCTCCTGCCTCAGCCTCCTGAGTAGCTGGGATTACAGGCGACGGCCAACATGCCCAGCTAATTATAATATTTTTAATAAAGATGGGGTTTCACCATGTTGGCCAGGCTGATCTCAAACTGCTGACCTCAGGTGATCCACTCGCCTTGGCCTCCCAAAGTGCTGGGATTACAGGCGTGAGCCACTGTGCTCGGCCATGTTTTAGCTTTATACATCATGAATTTTAGCTGAAATTATCCAAATGGAAATGACAAATATAGACATTTTCTTTTTTATTAACTTTTTTTTTTTTGAGACAAAGTCTTGCTCTGTCACCCAGGCTGAAGTGCAGTGGTATAGTCTCAGCTCACTGCAACCTCTGTCTCCTGGGTTCAAGCAATTCTCCTGCCTCAGCCTCCTGAGTAGCTGGGATTACAGGCATGCACCACCATGCCTGGCTAATTTTTGTATTTTTAGTAGGGACGGGGTTTCACCATGTTGGTCAGGCTGGTCTCGGACTCATGACCTCGTGATCCAACTGCCTCAGCCTCTCAAAGTGCTAGGATTACTGGCATGAGCCACCGCACCTGGCCTTTATTAACTTTTTAAACATAGAGACAGCTTCTCATTATGTTGCCCAGGCTGGTCTCGAACTGCTGGACTCAAGCAACCTGCCCACCTCAGCCTACCAAAGTTCTGGGATTACAGATGTCAGCCACCCACATTTTCTTGTATATCCACAGTGCTCCTACCCACACAGGTCCATGGCAAACACGCCACCATGGATGACCTCTCACTGGAGAGGCAGCAGCCGGGGCAGCGTGAGGCTCCTGTGATCATTCTGCCTCTCAGTGCTGTACAAGAAGCAGAAAGGGTTAAAATGGATAGCTATATGCTTACATTTGCGAAAAGCAACTCAAAAGATAAATCATAACCAATAAAAATGCAGATGGAAGTTATTCTTCTGAGAATATACTTCATATAGTTTTAGTATCTTGTTAATTTTTCACATATCCAAAAGATAAAATTCAATCAAAAAGGAAAGATAAGCTCTAATTTAAAAAAATTGAAATACATATTTTATTGTTTTTAATTCTATATCAAGTTAGTAACATAACTATATAGAAAATAATTACTTGAAGTCATTAACGCAGGATTTTGATATATTTGCTCAATGGAATATATTCTAATGACAAAAGAACTGCAAAGTAATCATAAAATTCATGTATTAAATACTTGTTGTTAATAGTAATATCAGTATTATTTCAAAGCTGTTTTATATGTTGCAGAAGAAAACAATAACTATGTTAATATTGTTGGGAATCTAAACCTCTCTCTCAGCGTGTACATATATATATATATATTCATTCCTGTAATGTTAAATTTGAATTGGAAATATCAACGTGAGCCTGTGATTTTTAAAAAATTTCCAAAAATATGTATTTCGTAGCTCTGTCCACTGAAAAGTCCTAGAAGTGATGACAGCACAGCTTGTGGCCTTTAAATATCATTTCCCACTCAAGAAACCAAGTCTCCTCGGAGACGTGGATGATTCCAGGTCTGTGCATATATATGCATGTGGCACCTTGCCTTTTTTGTTGATATTGATAAAATGATCATGCAGAAATTGAATCTTCATTGTCTTAGGTGGTGGAGACCTGGAGAATATTTAATTTAACCAAGAGATGAATCTGTAAAATCAGAATGCCCATTTATTATTTCAGAACATGAAATAACACTACCAAATAAACTGGATGTTCATACTGGCATTCTCTGTGGGCAGATCTTGAGAAGCCAAATTATAAGCAGAAGTAGCTTCTGAGCACCAAGGTCGCGTGAAGAGAGTCAGGTGGGAACCCCAGGGGCTGACGCCGAGCCAAGATCATCCCAGGCAATCTCCGCACAGACAACTCAATATGCAGCTACTCCATGGAGTGGACTGGTGCGCTTGCAGCGTTACAGACCCTTGGCCTCCGTGCACTCTTTGGCCCTCCCTTCCCTTTGTTTGTTTTTTTTTTCTGGCCACCCTCCTTCACACTGGCGGCCTCTTTCTTTAGATATAATTAGACTATCAAGCCTTAGCAAACGAAAGATCACATCTGTCCCTGCAGATGTGTTTTTATACCACTTGGTATACAATATTGGTTGCCATATTTCACATGTAAATACAGAATTCTGACTTCTTTTGTCTCACTCTGTCACCCAAGCTGGAGTGCAGTGATGCAATCATGGCTTATTGCAGCCTTGACCTCCTGGGAACAAGCGATCCTCCTACCTCAGCCTCCCAAGTAGCTTGGATGACAGGTGTGTGCCGCCGCCTTGCCCAGCTAATTTCTATTTTATTTTATTTTTTAAAGATAGGATCTCAGTATGTTGCCCAGGCTGGTCTCAAATGCCAGAGCTCAGGCGAGCCTCCCACCTTGGCCTCCCAAAGTGCTGGGATTACAGGTGTGAGCCACAGTGCCCAGCCTTCTTTTTTTTTGCAAAAAGAGAAAAAAATAGGAAAACAAATTGAGCCACAGGTAGCTGGAGAAGCAGAAGCTGTTGAAAATCCCCAGTTTACCATGGACCTGCCCTGCTCAGCTCACTCATTTCTGTCACCTGTCATGCCACTGTCAGTACTGGATTTGCAATCCTAGCTCTAAGATTCTTCTGTAGGATCAGTTTCTCTGCTGAGCACTGCCCTTATTCAGTAGTGAACTCTCAGAAGAAAATCTTTCTTCTTATTCATAGCACTCAGGTTCAAGGCCTGACTAGGATATCTCCCTGCTGGCTTCCTGTCTGCGTTGGCACCATTTACTGATGGACTCCTTAAAGTCACACCATAGAAGGACTTTGCCAAAGAGAAAGAAAGCAAGGCCTGAGCATTGAGGAAAACACACAGTAGAAAAGCAGAGGGGGAAACACGCCTCTCCAGAAGGGGCTTCCTATTTGCTCTTTTTTTTTTTTTTTTTTTCCATTTCTCATGTACAAAGTTGAGAATCAGTCTCTTTCTGGAGCAAAATCTCTGTAGCCGGAATCCCTGAGGCAAATCTCCAGCGTGAAGTTTCCTGCCTGAGTTCACTATCTGAGTCTTTGCACACATTTGCCTTGTCATAGGCTGACATTCCTGACATAAGCATGTGTGAAGCTATTCCCTTCGAATGAGTTACGTTCAGGCTGGAACCTGAATTGTTTCTGATCCCCATTACAGATGTTAGCTTGCTTCCTTTTTAAACTCTGAGGTAGACACATACAGTGGTTGCCCAGGAAACAGGAAGCTGGGCAAGCCAGGGGAAAGAGTGGCCTGAAGGGTGGCAGATTTTGTTTCTCTGGGGTCCTGCTCACTAGCAGCCTCCAACTCCATGTTCTCACTCCCGTCCCCCACCCCACGGAGGTGCTAAACCCACCGCCTTGGGAGGTGTGTGGGTATGGCTGACCGTCCCTGGGGGGCAGCAGGTGGGATGGTGGAGGCTACCCCAGGAGCTCCCCTCCTCTCAGTGCTGGCCACATCACCCTGTTCCACCCACTCACAAGAGCCATGCCTGGTCTCTCTGTGTCAAATCTCACTGAACGCTTTCTGTATCCAGAACCCATCCTTTGCCACACGGCTCCCCATCACAATTTCCCATGTATTTATGGGTTTGGTTAATGTCTCCTACTCTCAATATAAGGGCACCATGTCGGTTCTGTTAATCAATTTATATCCAGCATCTAATATACTCCCTAACCAGAGCAGGCACTCAATAACAACCATATAAGAGAATTAATTTCAGAGCATTCACAGTGGAAAGGACCATAGATGAAATTCAGTTGCTTTCCTTATTTGACGGGTGAATACAGTGGTGAAGAAATGTTCCTAGATCACACGGATTTTCCAAGAGGCAGCATTAAGTAGCATTAAGTAGTGGTTAAGACCAAAGACTCTGAAGGCTAAGTGCCAGGGTTCATATCTTAGCTCTACCGCTTACTGACTCAGCAAGCGCTTCACAGCTCTGTGCCTCAGACCCCTTATCTAGAAAATGGACATAATTGTAGCAGCTCATAAGATTATTATGAGGATTAAATGATGTTATTAAGTACTTTATAAAGTGCCTAAAATAGTACTATTTTAAATGTTTGTGTCTATCAAAAAAAAAAAAAAAAAGAGGCTAGGATAGGACCAAAGTCTAGGTCTCTTGACACCTCATCTCTTGCTTTTCATAAAACTGCCTAATGTTATTTTGTCATTGGTATAGAGTAGTGCTGTCCAGGAGAATTTTTTGTGATAATAGAAATGCTCTATCTACACTGTCCAATATGGTAGCCCACTGACCCCATGAGGCTGAGTACTTGAAATGAGGCTAGCATGACTAAAGAAATTAATCTTTAATTTGAATTAAACTATCCTAATAGACAAAGTTACTGCAATCACAAAGTCATCAGAGCTGACAGAATAGGTGTCCTACTGCCCTAAAACCTAGAGGGTCCTTTTGAGCATGAGCTTTGCATGTTCTGGAAGCCAAGGGATCCTCCACATCTTTATCCTGGTCAGACCTCCCAGGCCAGGCAGCTGACTTCAAGGTGAGGTTGCTGTTCTGTCAGGTTGCTGTACAGGTTGGCCTATTCCCCAAAACTGTGGTTAAATAAACCAATTAAGAGCATCTTCCTTTTTTTCAGGACCATACACGAATTTAAAAACAACCACAGTCTATGGATAAATAAGACTTCCAAAGCTCCAGCATGAACGTTTTTTCAACCAGCTTTGGAATGATATATTCGTCAAGACTGCTTAAAATGCTACATGTGGAGAACTACTTTTCCATATGTATAGATTTCTACTGCCATAAAAAAAAGTCAACCCAAGAAAAAGGCAAGACCTCAACTGTGGTTTCCAAATTAAGCTACAGCTTGAGCTAAAAATAGCTTACCAGTGTTGAGAATCTGTTCCCTGAATTTAAATGGCATGCTCCTCTCCCAGAGGACAAGATTCACTGTGTTATATTGCAGGGCGGACTCTGGGAAAGCACACTTCATTTTTCTCTGGATTCATTTCTACTCTGTGCTCAGAGCAGAGCAAAACAAACTAACAATAGTTTTAGGTTCCACACATATGCATTGTGAAATGTAATGAGCATAAATATCTACAGCTTTTAGTAGGAGTGTGTGTGTGTGTTTGTGTGTGTGTGAATTCAGCTTTCTGTAGATAATCCTAAAGGTATATATATGTGTGTATATGTGTGTGTGAATTCAGCTTTGTGTAGATAATCCTAATGGCATTTATACAAACCTGAAGGCATGTTCTGAAATAGATTTTACCTTCTTTTTTT
>NW_016107668.1:1112395-1120139 GCF_001604975.1 Cebus imitator
TTGAGCTGGAGTTTCACTCTTGTTCCAGGCTGGAGTGCAATAGCGACATCTCGGCTCACTGCAGCCTCTGCTGCCTGGGTTCAAGTGATTCTCCTGTCTCAGCGTCCTGAGTAGCTGGGATTATAGGCATCCACTACCATGCCCAGCTAATTTTGTATTTTTTTACTAGAGACCGGGTTTCTCCATGTTGGCCAGGCTGGCATTGAACTCCCGACCTCAGGTGATCCGTCTGCCTTGGCCTCCCAAAGCTGGGATTACAGGCGTGAGCCAACGCGCCCAGCCTACTCTACTAAAATTTATCTCCTCCTAATTGTCGCTGAAACGTTTAATACGTTTTAATTTAATTAATTTATTTATTTTGAGATGGAGTCTCACTCCGTCACCAGGCTGGAGTGCAGTGGTGCCATCTCGGCTCACTGCAACCTCCACCTCTTGGGTTCAAGCAATTCTCCTGCCTCAGCCTCCCAAGCAGCTGGGACCATAGGCATGCGCCACCATGCCCAGCTAATTTTTGTATTTTTAGTAGAGTCAGGGTTTTGCCATGTTGGCCAAGATGTTCTCGATCTTCTGACCTCGTGATCCATCCGCCTCAGCCTCCCAAAGTGCTGGGACTACAGGCGTCAGCCACTGCAGCCAGCCTTCTTGTTAATTTTAAAAACAAATTCTATTTTTTCTTGTATCTCCTGGAACTCGGGATGGCTTTCTATCTGGTGGTAAAGACCAGAAGATGAAAATAAGAGATGTAAGTTGCAGGCTCAATATGGGGAAAAAGTTGTATTCAAGATGGATTGTATTACATACGCTTAACATTTTTTCAATACTAAAGAAAGGATAAGGCGTTTCTCAAGTGCAGCAATTTTTTTTTTTTGAGACAGGGTCTTGTTCTTTCACCCAGGCTGGTGGTATAATCACTGCTCACTGTAGCCTCAACCTCCTGGGCCCAAGCAAGCCTCCCCTCTTCTCAAAAGTAGCCAGGACTACAAGTGTATGCCACCATCCTGGTTAATTTTTGTATTTTTCAGTAAAGGTGAGGTTTCTCCATATTGCCCAGGCTAGTTTCAACATCCTGGGCTCAAGCGATCCTCCTGCCTTTGCTTCCCAGAATTTTGGGATTACTGGCATGAGCCACTGCACCTGGCCTACAACATTTTTTTTTAAGTTTTCATTTTTATCAGCTGTACATGCACATAGTCTAAGTGGTCATATAATTCTATAAATCTTGTAATTATTTTTTAGGATGAGTGCTTCTGTATATGTCAATACTTCCAAAGGTACCTACAAAGCCTTCCTTTTTAATTTTCTTGTTCACATGGAAAATGCATTTTAAGTATAATAGTCATGCTTCCTAACATCAATGTTCTCTCTCCCACCTACCCCTTTTTAAAAATTTTTGAAAACTTTGATATTTTTTAATTAAAAAGTTATTGCATTCAACAAGAATGGGGTAAAAATAGGAAAGTTACACATATGTATCATAAAATTAAAATAATTCAGAAATATAGAAAATATAAAAAAATAAAAGCCCTCTGAAATCTCACTTTTCCATAGAGAACCACAGTTTGATGTTTATCCTTCCTGATCCCTCAACCCCTACCTGGTTGTCATGGGCAGGCAACTGATATTTTGTTTACTCATTCAACACATTTTTTAAGATTAAATGTAGAATAAGACACTGTGCTGCAGAAGGGTTACAGTGATAAGGATGAATCAGAACTAGTTGATGAGACCCTAGAAACTCCTAGCAGAGTTGAGGCATGAACTGGTATAAAATTGAGAAAATGAAATGTGCTGAAGGGAACACACTGTGCTGTGCAGCTCAGCTGAGAAGAGGATTTCCATCAGGGGGACTAGGACAGGCTGGATCAGAGATACAGGTATGATGTGGACATGGAAAGAAGGGAAAAGGCATTCTAGAATTAAGGAACAGAATAAATGCAAGAAGGGATATACCTAAAGCAAAACGATACTTGATGAATTTTAAGACACGAAGTAGCCCATGGAGAAGTATGGTGGAAAGAAGCCTTTAACCATCATGGCTTAGGTTGCACCTTCTCTGAGGACAATGAGAACTTCAAACTGACAGGGCAAGGGCATGAGGCAGACAGCATGTTATGGGCTGAATTATGTTCCTTACCAAATTCGTATGTTGAATCCCTAATCCCCAAAGTAACTATATTTGGAGATAGGGCCTTTCTGGAGGTTACTAAGGTGGGCTAATGTGGTGCCCTAATCTACTGGAACTGGGTGTCCTATAAGAAGAAGAAGAGACAAAAGGAGTGTGATTGTGCAAAGAAAAGCTCACGTGGGGACACAGTAAGAAGGCAGCCACCTGCAAGCCAAGGAGAGAGGCTTTGCCAGAAACCAACCCTGCCAGCATCTTCATCTTGGAGCTCCAGCCTCCAAAACTGGGAAACATTATAGCACCTGTTATTTAAGTCACCCTGTCTGTGGCATTTTCTTATGGCAGCCCCAGAAGGCTAACACACAACTTATCTTCGGTTTAGAACATTTCTCAGTTCTTACTAAAGAATAGGCTTTAGAATAGCCACATCTTAGGCCAGGCGCGGTGGCTCATACCTGTGATCCCAGCACTTTGGGAGACTGAGGCGGGCGGATCATGAGGTCAAGAGATCAAGATCATCCTGGCTAACATGGTGAAACCCCATCTCTACTAAAAATACAAAATTAGCTGGGCGTGGTGGCACGTGCCTGTAGTCCCAGCTACTCAGGAGGCCGAGGCAGGAGAATTGCTTGAACTCAGGAGGTGGAGGTTGCAGTGAGCTGAGATCACGCCACTGTACTCCACCCTGGCAGCAGAGCAAGACTCCATTTCAAAAAATAAAAAAAAAAAAAATGGCCGCATCTTAAAATGATGGAATCACTTTTATCCTTCGTGTTCTTTGCTTCTCCAGTTAAGTAAATGAGATTGACTTTATTGCTGTGTTTTATCATCATTTAATGTGAGAGCCTGATATCAAAAACCTATTCATATTTACAGTATGCTAACTTCTATACAAATATCTAAAAGTCACAGTCTTAGCATCCTGAGTGATTTTAGTTATATGGTTTAATAAAAATAATAAATAACACAGCTGCTAGTACTGGGTGTTTACAATGTGTCAGATACTATTCTAAGTGCTTTTCATGCATTGATTCATGTAATCCTCACAACAAACCTGTCGGGTAGTTACTATTATTATACTTTTATAGCTAGAAAATGCAGAACTGGGATTGTTGCCTTTCTTTACTCCACTACTGCTGAAGATAAAACATATTGCACTTCAATTTGCAGAGATATGATCAAACATCCCTCAGCAGATTCTGATGCCTAAATGAAAACTGGAGTTTCTGGGCCAATAAAGCTAAGGGCTAACCTGAGTGATCTGCTTACCTCTGTCCTGGATGTCTCTATTTTATTCTCTCCTTAACTCAACACTGTATTTGTTATCTTTATTGCAAACATCCAAACTGTGCTTCATGCCAAGGCTCTGTCAAGTTATGACCTAGACTGAGTTTTCTTCGTCTGGTTGTATAAACTCTGGAAAGCAGAACAAAATTTTCCTCTTTTTCTCATCAGCTAGTTACTTAGTTGAGAACTAAATATCAGTATTACACACCTTGAAGACCCTCAATAAACAGTTTTGAGTTATAGGAAAATTCTTTCTGGCACCATTCCCAAAATTAACAGCAACAAAATTAATTTTATGTATGAACACTACAAATGGACATTGTAGAATGTATGAGGAGGCTTAAGGGAAAGGAGAGAACATTCTGTGACCAGTTCCCCAACTTCAGGATAAACCGGGCATTCTTCTGGAAAAAAGGTCTTTAGCAATTAAATGGTTAAGCCTCCAGTGAAAGCAGGCCACAGCTGGAGAAAGTGTTTGTAGTGCAATGCAGGAAGTATGGAGTCAGTGACTTCTGCCGGCAGGAAGGGGTGGAGGGGTAGGGGGAGGGAGAGAAAAGCAGGGTGCCTGCTGGGAAGGAGGATTCTTAGTTGTTCTCAGTCTGGAAGACTTTCTCTCTCAATTTGAAGCCAGATATTGGAAAGAAAACAACTCCCATTGCTGCAGAAAGGATGAAAAAGGTGCTGAGTGCAGACAGAGTGAAGCCAAAGTTGGGAGATGCAGGCGTTGTGCCCAGAATACAGTTGGAACTTCCACCATTTGAATGGAGCTACACAAAAGTAGGAATGGAGATGCTTAGACATCTAGAAATACAGTTGAGAAAACTTTCTTAAATAACAATGATACTTCTTTAGCAATTTTACATGCCAAGAGCTGCACTAAATGTTTTAGGTTCATTATCCCATTTAATTCTCAAGAACACGAGAAAAGTCTGTTTTAGAAACTATTCCTCACTTTACAAATGAGCAAACTGAGACTTTACAAAATTAAATAGTTTTCCCAAAGTATAAATTCAAATAGTTTGCTCCTATCAAAGTACAAATTTCAAAAAGTTAAAACATGATTTTTCATACAAATTTGTAGTCCAAGACTTACTTACCTCATTTGTGACAGAACCAGCTGGTTTAAAGAGGAGGACAGAAGACTGCTTATGAGAGAGAGAGAGAGAGAGAATGTGTGTGTTCATGTCACCAGAAGAATGCCACATAAAATTGCAGTTATATAGAGAATAGAAAGCCATCTAATAAAACACAGAGCAATAAAACCAAAACCTTTAGGTTCTTTTTTATTGGACATAAATCATTTGACTCTCTATAGGACAAAAATCAGTTGTGACTGATTAATTTTCTAAATGTTCATCTAATTTTAAAGACAATCAATCTGAATCAATAAAGCATAGTAGGTCAAACAAAATCACATCCCCAGGTGATCAGTGGTTTCAGGTGGACTAGACATTTGCTACGGCCTGAATGTCATCCCCTAAAAACTCTTGTGTTGAAATCACCAATGTGATGGCATTAGGAGGTAAAGTCTTTGGGAGGTGATTAGGTCACATGAGGAGAGCCTTCATGAATGGGATTAGTACCTTTATAAAAGAGGTCCCAGAGAGCTGCTTTTCCCCTTCCACCCCGGGAAGACACTCTGAGCAGGTGTCTTCTAGATACTGAATCTGCAAGTGACTTGATCTTGGACTTCTCAGCCTTGAGGACTGTGAGAAATAAATTTTTGTTGTTTACACGTTACTCAGTCTAAGGTATTTTGTGACCGCAGCCAGCACGGACTGAGACAATGTGTGCAGCACTATCTAATGAACCTTTCTGTGATGATGACATGTTCTATTGCGCTGTCTCATGAGGTAGCCACAGGACACATGCAGCTGTTGAAATGTGACTAGCATGCTGAGGAGTTGAATGTGAATTAATTTAAGTTGAAGTAGTCACATGTGAACAGTGACTCTATGACTTTGAAAGAAGTCATAGAGTCAATAAAGCATAGTAGATCAAGAAGATTGCTTATAAGTGTGTGTGTATGTGTGTTCGTGTGTGTGTGTGTTTCATGACTTTGAAAGAAGTCATAGTCAATAAAGCATAGATCAAGGTTGCTTATAAGTGTGTTTATGTGTGCATGTGTTTCATGACTTTGAAAGAAGTCATAGAGTCAATAAAGCATAGATCAAGAAGATTGCTTGTAAGTGTGTGTGTGTGTTCACGTCTGCAGAATACCCAGGTGATTCATATCCACAGTAAATTCTGGGAAGAACCACTGTGGATGATATTGACAAAAGCGGTTGTAGACCACATTCTGAGAAATACTGCTCCAATCCCTGCTCTTCCAGAATCCACTTGCAAAAAAGGCAAAGGTGGTTATCAATCCTACTTAACAGGTGACAGGTCCACTGCTGAAAGGCAGTATCATTAGTCAGTGGTCATGCAGTTTGGTGATAAAACAGACTGAAAGCAGGTAGTCTAGATCCAGCTGATTGCAGCCCAGAATTGCCAGATCTTGCTATTTTCCAGAAAACTCCACAAATCTGAATTTTTATATGAGATAGTCTTGACTTTCAAAATCCTATGTAGACCGAAGAAAATGAGTTTGGAATCCTAATAAAGTCCATGGGCCACTAGTTTCCAACCTGGCTAGCTCAGTACAAAGTTTACCCTGCTGTCTCTACAAGGAACTGAGGACAAAGGTTTGGCCTTTCCAGATCTTTCCAGGCAGAATCAAAAGCTTCTCACAGCACTTGTCAAAATGGCCCTTTCAATGTTCAGTGCTGTGAGAAAAAAAATTCTGTTATTTATAAATTAGCCAATCTAAGGTATTTTATCACAGCAGCCCAAATGGATTGCTTGTCACATATCCCTAAAAAGTTATTTACATGCTGTCTTTCCAACTAGATTGCAAGTCCCTGGAGAAGTGGCACATACTCAACTATCAATTGTGAGCATAACACCTGACAAATAGAAAGCATTTAATATATCTTAGATAAGTGAGTGTGCATGAAAATTAGAAGCTTAAACCAGGCATAGTGGCTATACTTGTAATTCCAGCTCCTTGGGAGGCTGAGGCAGGAGGATTCCTTGAGCCCAGGAGTTGAGACCAGCCTGGGCAACATAATGAGATTCCCCCACAAAATAAATTAATTAAAAGTTTTTAAAAAAAATCAGAAACTGGAATGGGCACAGTGACTGACGCCTGTAATCTCAGCACTTTGACAGGCCGAGGCAGTCAGATTACCTGAGGTCAGGAGTTCGAAACCAGCCTGATCAACATGAAGAAACCCCGTCTCTATTAAAAATACAAAATTAGCCAGGTGTGGTGACGCATGCCTGTAATCCAAGCTACTCGGGAGGCTGAGGCAGGAGAATCACTTCAATTTGGGAGGTGAAGGTTGCAGTGAGCGGAGATTGTTCCATTGCACTCCAGCTTGGGCAACAAGAGCAAAACTCCAACTAAACTGGCTGGGCTCAGTGGCTCCCACTTTTATTCAAGCACTTTGGGAAGCCAACGCAGGAGGACTGCTTGAGGCCAGGAGTTAAAAGACCAGCCTGGGAAACATAGCAAGATCTCTTTTCTACTAGAAGTAAAAAAAAAAAAACAACAACAACAAAAAAAAAAAACTGGGCGTGGCAGTGCATGCCTGTAGTACCAACTACTTGGGAGGCAGAAGCAAGAGGATTGCTTGGGCCCAGAAGTTCGAGGTTGCAGTGAGCTGTGACATGCCACTGCCACTCCAGCCTTGTCTCTTAAAAAAAAATCAGAAGCTTAAATAGGGTGGCTATGGGCCAAATGAATTTATTTCCTTGTTGTCATATTGTTGTTGTTTTTAAACAACATAGCAAGACCCCATTTATAAAATAAATAAATAAACAGAAAAGTACAGAGTCTTGCTATGTTGCCCAGGCTGGCCTCCAACTCCTGGGCTCAAGTGATCCTCCCACCTCAGCCTCCCAAGTAACTGGGACTATAATTACCACATTGCTGAACCTGGTTTGAGCCTCGGTTTAAGAACTGTAATGGGGTTCCTCTGTAATCCATAATGGTTTATTGCTGCCACACAAAACATACTTGTTAAATGTGTACAGTTCATAGGCCGGGCGCGGTGGCTCAAGCCTGTAATCCCAGCACTTTGGGAGGCCGAGGCGGGTGGATCACGAGGTCAAGAGATCGAGACCATCCTGGTCAACATGGTGAAACGCTGTCTCTACTAAAAATACAAAATATTAGCTGAGCATGGTGGCGCGTGCCTGTCATCCCAGCTACTCAGGAGGCTGAGGCAGGAGAATTGCCTGAACCCAGGAGGCGGAGGTTGCGGTGAGCCGAGGTCGCGCCATTGCACT
>NW_016107668.1:1120269-1126824 GCF_001604975.1 Cebus imitator
CATCCCGGTCAACATGGTGAAACCCCGTCTCTACTAAAAATACAAAAAAATTAGCTGGGCATGGTGGCGCGTGCCTGTAATCCCAGCTACTCAGGAGGCTGAGGCAGGAGAATTGCCTGAGCCCAGGAGGCGGAGGTTGCGGTGAGCCGAGATCGTGCCATTGCACTCCAGCCTGGGTAACAAGAGTGAAACTCCGTCTCAAAAAATAAATAAATAAAATAAATAAATAAATAAATAAATGTGTACAGTTCTAAAACTCACCATCTTTATTTATTTATTTATCTATTTATTTTTAAGACAGAATCTCACTCTGTTGCCCAGGCTAAAGTGCAGTGACACAATCATGGTTCACTGCAGCCTTGAACCCCCTGGACTCAGGTGACCCTCCCATCTCAGTAGCTGGGACTACAGGCGTGCATTACCAGGCCTGGCTAATTTTTTTCTTTTTCTTTTTCTCTTTTTTGTAAAGAGGAGGATCTCCCTATGTTGGTCAGGCTGGTCTTGAACTCCTGGGCTCAAACGATCCTCCTGCCTCGGCCTCCCAAAGTGTGGATTACAGGCATGGGCCATCACACCTAATCTTACCTTTTACTTATATAAAACATAGAACTGATGTAACATCTGTCCAGGTGGAAATATATTAATTAACCATGCCAATTGATAGCCCTAAGTATTATTCCTTAATTTTTTAAAAATTACATACTTTCCAAGGAACATGAAGTATTCCTGTTTTGAACAGATCCAAATTTTTCCCATGCCAACTTCGTAGGTAAACTAGGTCTTTCTACTGACTTTACCAAAATTTTGTAAAAATATACCCAGTACCTTCTCACATTTTTTCCCCAGAGCAGGGGGAACTGTGGTGTAAAGAGAAGTCTATATACAGCTTTTTTTTTTTTTTTTCCTTTCTTTTTTAAACAAATCCAGTCATTAAAAACAGGGCTGCAGAGACAAGAGAAGGGAGTTCTTTTCTGTTCTGTGAAGTCTGGTTCTCTCTGAAGCAGAATTTCATCAAACTGAATGTGTTATGAATTTTAAATATATTTGAGGCTAAACGAGGAAAAATAAGTATGTTGTTCTTTCTTGTAGGCTTGCCTTTAGATGTGTCTGGTCACTACCCTGGAAACCTGTACAAATGGCAACTGACGTCAAGAAAAGAGAAAAAAGCAGTGCTGAGAGCACACACTGCATGCATTATAGATGATTCTGACGATGGAGGCTTTGCCGGCACTAAGTGGCTTTAAGATGAGGATAAGCAATCTTCCATTTCACAAACATCTTTGAGATTTTAATTTAAGCAAAGTGACATTTCAATTATTAGCTTAAGTGTTCTGTCCCACCATAACCGCCAAGGCCATTAAAATGTTTGGCACTAATAAATCTCAAAATGAAGTGGAAGCTGCACCCTGTTTTGAGAATAGTTTATCCCAACATTATGAAAAAAATTCAGACATACAGCAAGTTGAAAGAATTTTACAGCGAACAACCATATACTCATCATCCAGATTCTTCCATTTTCAGTGTACTCAACTGGCCTTATCATATGTCTGTCTGTCTTCCATCCATCGATCCATCCATCCATCCATCCATCCATTTATTCTTTTAGCTATACCTTAATCCACCCAATTTTGATGCATTTCAAATAAATTGCAGACATGAATGTACTTTCCCTGTAAATATTTCAGCATGCATATCACAACTAGAATTCAATATTCATTTATAGGTTTTCTTTTGATATAACATCTACATACAATGAAATGCACAAATCTTAAGTATACATTTGCTGTTTTGACAAATGATTAGTTTCAGAGCATAGTGGGCTAGTTTTTTTAGATTTATCATCTTTTTTTTTTCTCTAGGGTCTCCACACATACTATTCTTTTTCTTTCTTAAAAGGAAGTTTATTTTCTAGAGGTGTTTTAGGTTCATAGCAAAACTGAACAGAAAGTACATAGAATTCCCATGTACCCACTGCACCAACACCATGTACAGCCTCCCCCACTGTCAACATCCCAACCAGAGTGGTATATTTGTTACAATCAATGAACCTAAATTGATACAATCCATAGCTTACATTAGTGTTCAGTCGTGGTGTTTTATATGCTATGGGTTTGAATAAATATATAATAATATCTATCCACTATGGTAGAATCCTACAGAAGTTTAACTGCCTTAAAATCCTCAGTGCTTTGCTGTTCATCTCTCCTTCCCCTGGTAACCACTGATCTTTACTGTCTCAATAGTTTTACCTTTCCTAGAGATCACATAGTTGAAATCATACCTTCCCCCGGCACCACAGATCTTTTTACTGTCTCAATAGTTTTCCCTTTGCCAGAGATCACATAGTTGAAATCATACTTGAATTTGCATTTAACAAGTTCAGAACACTCTTTTTGTAGAATCTAAGAAGTGACATTCTGAACCTATTGATCTTTTACAGGAAAATATGGGTGTGGTGGCTCATACCTGTAATCCCAGCACTTTGGGAGGCTGCAGTAGATGGATCATGAAGTCAGGAGATTGAGACCATCCTGGCCAATATGGTGAAACCCATCTCTACTAAAAATACAAAAAAATTAGCAGGCTGCAGTGAGCTGAGATCGTACCACTCCACTCCAGCCTGGCATATTCATATTTAGGACTGGATATTAGTCTAAAAAAAAAAAGAAAGAAAATATGAATATCCAGCCCTAAAAACTAGAAACAAGCTATCTGTAAAAATGCTTTGTGATGTGCTGTTTTACATCACAGAATTGAAGCTGTGATGTTGGTTTTCAGATTGGCTTCGTTCACTTAGCAATATGCATTTAAAGTTTTGCCATGTTTTTCGTGGTTTGATAGCTCATTTCTTTTTAGCATCCCATTGTCTGGATGTACTTCAGTTTATTTATTCAGCTACTGAAGGACATCTTGAGTGCTTCCAATTTTTGGCAATTGTGAATAAAGCTGCTATAAACACTCATGTGCACGTTTTTATGTGGACATAAGGTTTCAATTCATTTGAGTAAATACCAAGGAACATGATTGCTGGATTATATGGTAAGAGTAGGTTTAGTTTTATAAGAAGCTGCCAAACTGTCTTCCAAAGTAGCTGCACCATTTTGCATTCCCACCAGCAATGAATGAGAGCTCCTGTTGTTCCGTATCCTTGCCAGCATTTGGTGACGTCAGTATCTTGGATTTGGGCCATTCCAACAGCTGTGTGGTAGAATCTCATCATTGTTTTAATTTGCATTTTTCTAATGACCTATGATATTGAGCTCCTTTCCATATGTTTATTTGCCTCTGTATATCTTCTTCGGTGAGGTCTCTGTTTATGTCTCTTGCCACTGTTTTTCCTTTTTTTTCTTTTTTTTTTTCTCCCAGGGATAACATCACTATTGTAGTCTCTTGCCATTTAAAAATCAGATTATTTGTTTTCTTATTGTTGAGTTTTAAGAGTTCTTTGTATTTTACATAATAGTCCTTTATCAAATATATTATTGCAAATATTTTCTACCAATCTGTAGCTTGTCTTCTCATCCTTTTGACAGTGTGTTTTGAAAAGTTATATTCATTTTCCATTAAACAATTAGTCTATTCAACTGAGGGGAAAACTTGGTAGACAAGATGATTCCTGACATCATGTAATCTACATTTTAATGCAAGAAACAACAATAAACAAATAAATGAATCAATATATAATAGGCATTTATGTGGAGTTGCTTGCTGGAAAGAAAATGAAAACATAGTAAGGGGTTGAAGAGTAGCTGGAGAAGGATCACTCTGGCTGCTGTGTAGACCTCATGGGGCCAAGGTAGAATAGACCACACTGGGGGCCAGGGTAGAAGTGGGTTAGGAATCTATTGCCCTCATACAAGCAAAAGACAATGCAGGCATGGACTAGGGTGGAAGCAGTGGGTGTGGTGAGAAATATCCAGATTCTGAGCATTTCTTAAAAGTGGCACTGGCATACCTTGCTCATGGATTGGTTATAAGAGAAAGGATTCCGGGATGAAAGCTAGGTTTGGACCTAAACAACTGTGTGAATAGTGGTGAAGTTAGGAGGAGGGTGTGGAAGAAAGTGGGTAGGGGACCAGGCTGGGGGATGGGACATTCAAGTGAATATTGAGGAGATGTCCAAGCAGGCCATTGGGATTTCACCTGAAACGTTAGGGCTGGAAATATTTGGGAGTCTTCAGTATATGGACAGTGTGCTGCATAGCTTTGTAGCCTTCCTAATTCTCACTCCATGCCTCTCCACTCTGCTCTTTACCTTCAGATAGCCTGACCTGTGAATTCAGTCAATGAACTCCGACCCCTGGTTTCCAGCTGGATTCAGCCAGCCTTGTGGCAGATCAGAAAAAAGAGCAAAATTAGGTAGTGTATTCCCCCAGCTCCCCACTGAAGATTGCCTGAGTCCCTTGACCAAAAACCACAGCTCCCATCACACAGGCCCCCTAATAGCTGTTCCTCTCTAGGTGCAGTCACTGCTCCTGACTGAATGAGGTTGGATGAGATCACTTAGGGAGCGTGAATAGATAGAAAAGAAGAGCTTTGACACCCTAATATTTAGAGGCCAGAAAGAAGAGGTGGGCTCTGCCAAGGGGGAGTCTATGCGGCAGAAGAAACACAGGAACACGTGGTGTCTGGTGTCTGGGTAGTGACCCAGGGAAGGTAGGCTCTTCAAGAGATAGTTCTCCTGGTGGGGCATGGTGGCTCACGCCTGTAATCCCAGCACTTTGGGAGCCCGAGACAGGCAGATCACTTGAGGTCAGAAGTTTGAAGCCAGCTGGCTAACATGGCAAAACCCCAACTCTACTAAAAATACAAAAATTAGCTGGGTGTAGTGGTGCACAACTGGAATCCCAGCTACTTGGGAGGCTGAGGCATGATAATCGCTTGAACCCCGGAGGTGGAGGTTGCAGTCAGCCGAGATTGCACCACTGCACTCCAGCCTGGGCGACAGAGCAAAACTGTCTCTGTGGACAAACAAAAGAACAGTTCTCCTCAAGTGTCCCAAGCTACTATTTTCCTGAAACTCTCAGGACCTCTTCTTGTTCCCCCTCATCATTCTTAACTTTTTCCTTCTCTCAGGGTTGTTGAACTTGCTTTGCAATTAAGCTTTAGACACTCCCAGATCTGCTGATATGTTGTGTCTGACCTCAGGGGAGGTGATGGTTTGAGCTCTGGTCAGAGGCTCTCAGCAGCTGTGCATATCTACAGATGCATCCGGTATGGGAAGGAGAGGGACACAGGGGAAACCACCAGGAAATATACACAGACAACTTTTTTTTTTTTTTTTTGAGATGGAATCTTGCTCTGCCACCCAGGCTGCCGTGCAGTGGCACGATCTCAGCTCACTGCAACCTCCAACTCCCAGGTTCAAGCAATCCTGCCTCAGCCTCCTGAGTAGGTGGGGTTACAGGTTCACGCCACCACAACTGGCTAAATTTTGTATTTTTAGTAAAAATGAGGTTTCGCCATGTTGGCCAAGCCGATCTTGACTCCTGAACTCAAGTAATCCACTCACTTTGGCCTGCCAAAGTGCTGGAATGACAGGCGTGAGCCACTACTCCTGGCCAGGCAATTATTATTACTATATATTTTTTTGAGACAGAGTCTCGCACTGTTGCGCAGGCTATAGTGCGGAGGCGTGATCTCAGCTCACTGCAGTCTCCGCCTCCCGGGTTCAAGCAACTCTCCTGCCTCAGCCTCCTGAGTAGCTGGCACTACAGGCAAGCACCATTACGCCCAGCTAATTTTTTTGTATTTTTAGTAGAGACAGGGTTTCACCGTGTTGGCCAGGATGGTTTCGATCTCCTGACTTTGTGATCCACCCGCCTCAGCCTCCCAAACTGCTGGGATTACAGGTGTGAGCCACCGCGCCCGGCCACAATTATTTTTAAATAACACTCAGGTATTACACTGTGAATATGGTCAAAGCAGGAACAATTTCATATTCACCATCAATGTTCAGAAACTAACACCCACTTCACAGCTGCAGCTCAATAAATTTTTTTTGAATACTTTTTTAAAAAAATGATATATTACAATATAATTATAATATGTTTTTGGTGCATGAAGGCACCTTTACAGACTTGACAATCTTAAATTGCCCTAGTATTACACATCTCTGATTATGCTTTTAAATGTTACAAATTACCTGAGTATGAAGGTACTTTAAAGAAAAAAAACAGCATTGTACTGAGAAGATGAAAACATAAACTCTGCAGAAACAAAGGATATGGATTTAGGTCACTAGGACTCTTGGGCCATCAAATAAATGTATTAGTACTGCACTAGCAACAGTTTTGTTTTAAAATGTGACACTGTTGGCTGGGTGTGGTGGCTCAAGCCTGTAATCCCAGCACTTTGGAAGGCCAAGGCGGGTGGGTCATGAGGTCAAGAAATCGAGACCAACCTGTGGTCAACATGGTGAAACGCCGTCTCTACTAAAAATACAAAACATTAGCTGGGCATGGTGGCACGTGCCTGTAATCCCAGCTATTGAGGAGGCTGAGGCAGGAGAATTGCCTGAACCCAGGAGGCGGAGGTTGCGGTGAGCCGAGATTG
>NW_016107668.1:1126844-1134257 GCF_001604975.1 Cebus imitator
ATTCCTAAACACCTATCAGAATGTCTATAAGAATATTAAAAAAAAAAAAAAAAAAAAAGTGACACTGTTATTCACTAGTATCTTGGTGCCATTCCCAGAAAGCATGCTTTATGTGATTGTCAAGTTTTTGCAGACTGTTCTCTATTTGCAGCCTCTACGTTAGCGTGCGTGACTGATTTCCTCAGCTCTCTTCATCCTTTCCTAACTCAGTTTCGCTGACAAATATCTGTCTCCTCCACAGGGTTCCTAGAAAATATATATATTTATTTATTCATTTAGAAAATGAAATTCCACATTCAGCACAACACTGTTGGCTTTTGTTTGTTTGTTTTAGGGGGAAGCGGGAAGATAGCCAATGTAACCATTCCATTCAAGCAGCTATGGCATTCCTCATTTAACTGGTTGACCAAGGATAAGTTGGGTCTTAGCATCTCAGCTTTGGCAGTACTGGGCTCTGGGCAAGGGGACAAAGTGATTGCTGAACTTCCCCATAGACAGGAAGTGTTGTACTAATCAGGACTCTTTTGGTTGGAAATGGCAGAAATGAAGCCAAAATAAAATAAGCAGAAGGGGGAATTTTCGGCTCTCATAAACTGAGGAGAGGGCAGGGCACAAACGGGCTTCCAGGGATGCCTGGGAGCAGGAAGTCAAATGCCATTAGGATTCCTAATCCCTGTCCCTTTCTCAAACTCCACAGTGATGGAGAGTCCCAAAGCTCCTCCCAGGCTCACCACTCCAGCTTCTTCACACGTGGGACAGTCCCTGATGTTTCTGTTCCCATTTAAAAACTCCTGAATGAGGACTTTGAAGATCCATGCTCGGGTCACTTGCCTAGCCCCAAGATCAGTATTTGGCTAGAACCAACTAGTTGGTGTAAGGCCAGGAGCTGTTCTTTAGGAGGAGAGGAGTGCAGTGCTGCAGACAGTAACGGATGACCTCCACAAAGCTCAAATTTTTGACTTGGACCAGCCAGCCTCCTTGAATTGCTGTGATTTATACGTGGTCCTTGGATGAGGACTGACCCCAATTCTCAGTTGCTCAAAAATGCTTTCCCTTCTCACAGTCCTCTCAAATGGATTAGTATTGGCATTTGAGGAGTTTTGAGGGATGGGAAAAGCAAGACCAAGAGAGAGTTTACTGAGGCATTTGCCTTTTGGTGTTTGAGTCGTTAAACTTTTCTAAAACACCATGGGCATTTTTCAATGGTTCTCTCCATTCTCAAAATAGAGAATGCAGACACATTAGAAAAGCAGAAGGAAGTCTGTAGGAAAATTATTTACTCTATAATTAAAATGCTGCTGCCAGGTGACAAAGAAAGACTGACTTAAGCTTCGAGGCAGAAGTGGAGCAGCGGTGCTAGAAAGGGAAGAGTCCCTAAACTCCCTTCCCAGGGAAGTGTGCTTTTGGTCAAGATAAGCAGATCTATCCCAGTCCACCCTCCTTGTCTGCTGTTTCCAGAGCACTGAGCAAATGCAGAGTCCACACCAAAAAAGCCACAGAAATTATTTTCCTGCCCCTGGCATTCTGATGCTCTGATCACTTCTATTGCCTGCCTTTGTGATACTGGGAGAAAGAGTCAGAAAGTACTGATGGGTGCAAACGAGGGTGGGTAACACGGGCTTGGGAGGTGCTGTGAGTGGAGTGATGTCACTCCCAAGTATATATGGTAATGCCCTAACCCCTACTGCCTGTGTTAGGCCATTCTTGCACCGCAATAAAGAAATACCTAAGACTGGGTAATTTATAAGAAAAGAGCTTTAAGTGGCTCACTGTTCTGCAGGCTGTCCAGGAAGCACAGCAGCATCTGATTCTTGGGAGGTCTCAGGAAATGGCAAGGGGGAAGCAGGCTTATCACAGGGTAAGAATGGAAGCAAGAGCGAGAGAACGGGTGGACAAAGGGCCACATACTTTTAAATGACCAGGTCTCGTGAGATCTCACTATCTTGCAGATGGCACCAAGCCACACGGGATCTGCCGTCATCCAAATACCCTCTGTCAGGCCTCACATCCAGCAGTAGGGATTAGAATTCAACATGAGATTCAGGCGGAGACAAATATCTAAATTATGTCACTGTGACTGTGTCCTTATTTGGAAATAGGGTCTTTGCAGATGTATTCAAGTTAAGATGAGGTCAGTAGGGTGAACCTGAATTCATTTATTCAACACAACTGGTATCCTTATTAGAAGGCAACATTTGGACATAGAGACAGAGAGGGAAAACAGTGCAGACAGAAGAATACAGTCCCGTGAGGGGACACGTAGTGAGGGAACGGAGGCAGAGAGATCGATGGTGTGTTGTCACAAGCCAGGGAACATCTGAGGCTGCCTGAAGCTGGAAGAGGAAAGGAAAGATCTTCCCCTGAGGCTTCCAGGGGAGCATGGTCCGGCCAACACCTTGATCTTGGCCTTCTGGCCTCCAGAACTGTGAGACAATGAATTTCTGTTGTTTGAAGCCACTCCGTTTGTGACATTTTGTTGTGTCAGCCTAGGAGACTGGTACAGGGGTGATGTGGGGGTTAGGGAAGCAACACAAGAAAATGAAAAACATGAAAATACCTCATTGGGAAACCCAGTATGTATGATGTGATAGCATTGATTCATCTATGTAAAATTACAATATGTGCATATGTATAAAGAAACTCAAAAATAGAAAATGAAGAGGAAAAATATCTTCCCTATGTTTTCAGCCAAGTAGAGATTCATTCATTTGGATTCACAGGCATCTATTTTAAAACACAAACATCCTTGAGAGCATTAACTGGAAGAGTTCATTACATTTCATGTAAAGTTTTATAACTAGCTAATCAAAATTCTTTCCTCTTAATGTTCAGCAGAAACCAGTATAGAGGCCTTCGAATTTTTGCTTAGGAGGAATGGAAGGCTTTTATTATCTCAGTATGATTAACTTAACTATTAATTCAATATATTTTTAGGACTAATTCTATTTTAAAATTTTCCCTCGCTATTTGGCTTGTTAAAAATTCTACTATATTTGTTAGGCCAGGTGGCCTGATCCTTTGTTTGGGTAGAATGAAAACCTGGCCAGGCACAGTGGCTCATGCCTGTAATCTGAGCACTTTGGGAGGATTGCTTGAGGCCAGGAGTTCAAGACCAGCCCGGGCATCATAATGCCCTATCTCTACCCACCTCCTTTTTAAAAATCAGTTAGGCATGGTGACACACACCTATAATCCTAGCTACTTGGGAAGCCGAGGCTGGAGGATTGCTTGATCCCACGCATTTGAAGCTGTAGTGAGCTACAATCATACCACTGCATTCTACCCGGGGTGACAGAGTGACAGTATAACTCCAAAAAAAAAAAAAAAAAAAAAAAAAAAAAAAAAAAAAAAAAAAAAAAAAAAAAAAAAAAAATGAAAGAAAGAAAGAAAAAGAAAACCTAAATAGTGCTCCTTAGTTAGAGTTCTTTAGACAACAAAGGGCCAGGTGAAGGCCAAGTGCCATCTATGGGAGGCTGGCAGTGGTGCCTGCAGTGGGAGAAGGGAGAATAACATGAGAGGAGAAGTTTGCTGAGTTTCATCATTATGGAAACTGCTTCTTGATAGCCTTTACTGTCATTTGGCTATTACCTTTCTGACTTGCCAGCATCTGTTTGCTAGTTAACAAACTGTTGCAAAAATGCAATTACTGATGTAACGGATCCTGCATGCTAACTCTCTGACCCCAAATTTAGTTTGCTCCCATGCTTGGGTAGGTTGTACTCTCTGTTTTGGTTTATTTGACTAGTAACAATTGTCGAATCTTCCCTTCTCCTCAAACTGGAGGTGTGCATGGATGTGCGCCCGGCATGAGGGGTGAGGAATGGCCACTGACAAGGAAGTCTGAAGTGGCCTGCAGCAAGCAACAAGTTTGGGTTTTTTACAAAAAATCATTTAATTTTACATTCTACTCAGTGCTTTATCAGTGTTTAACATTTTAACCCATGCATGGGTTAATTAACGTTTTCATTGACATTCCTATTAGGTGATTTAATTCCCTTTCTCCACATGCCCCTCTCTTCTGCCTTTGAGCACAAAAGAGGCTCTGAAGGAAGATATGCATGCGATGTGTTGTGGCTTAGAGGGCCTCCTCTCTTTGGCTGCCTCCTTTACTATGTCCCAGGAGAAGTCTCTCACTTTTGGAAACAATTATAAAATGAAGGATTGCCAACTATCTGAGGAAAGCCATTTAATAAATGATAATGCCCAAACCTAACAAATGATCTAAGAAGAGCCTTTAAACATGGAAGGTAGAGAACATACACTCCAGCTCGAGGGGCATCAGGCTGGCACCAGACAGAGGTGCTCAAACCCCGGGAGTCTGAGCTCAGCCCAGCACAGGAAATGGGAGTGAGTGAGTCAGCACGGAGCACATTGCAGCGATCTGCTGCTGATGCCCAGCTCTCTCAAGGCCTCTTAGGGAACTCACACAAGTGCTGCAGGCCGTGAGGCATGGGCTCACAGCTGAGGTCATCTCAGCTTCTAGCCTGGTCAAGATGTAGGCAAAACTCTGAAGAAGGCAAAGTGTAGCCTCCTCCTGTTGATTCTACTTTCGAGTTGTCTGAGACTGCTCTTCCCCAAAGGGCTCATTCTGCAGACATTTATCCTTGTCCCAGTGTCATAGTCTATTTTGTGTTGCTATAAAGGAATACCTAAGCCTAGGTATTATTTTTAAAAGAGGTCCACAGTTTTGGAGGCTTACAAAAAGCATGGCACCAGCAATTGCTTGGCATCTGGTGAGGGTATCAGGCTATTTCCACTTATGGCAGAAGGTGAAGGAGAGTCTGTGCAGAGGTCATATGGAAAGACAAGAGGGAACGGTGGGAGGTTGGGAGTGGGAGGTATCAGGCTCTTTTTAACAACAACTTCCTGTGGGAACTAAGAGAGTGAGAGTTCACTCACAGCCTCCCACTCCCAAGGAGGGCATTAATCTATTCATGAGAGATCTGCCACCCCGAACCAAACACTTCCCATCAGGCCCCAACTGCAACATTGGGAATCAGATTTCAACATGAGGTTTGGAGGGGACAAATACCCAAACCATAGTGACTAGTTCCTAACACCACTCAACTCTTACCATAGATATTTGCTTCTCCTGTTTACCATTTCCGGTCAATACCTGCTGAGACAGGCTTTTAAATAGTAGGGTTTTAGAAGAGATTTCATTTAAGCATTATGTAGATGGATGAATGTGTTAGTCATTGAATTGCTATAATGGAATACATGGCTGGGTATGGTAGCTCACACCTGTAATTCTAGCACTTTGGGACGTTGAAGGGGGAGGATCACTTGAGCCCAGGAGCTTGAGACCAGCCCTGGCAACATAGCGAGACTTCTTCTCTACAAAAATTTAAAAATTAGCTGGGTGTGGTGTTGTGCATCTGTCGTCCCAGCTACTCAGGAGGCTGAGATGGGAGGATCTCTTGAGCCTGGGAGGTTGAGGCTGCAGTGAGCCATGGTCATGCCACTGCACTCTAGCCAAAGCAATAGAGTGAGACCCTGTTGAAAGACAGAAAATAACCAAAAGGAAAGAGAGAGAGATAAAGGAAAGAAAGAAAAAAGGAAAGAAGAAAGAAAGAAGGAAAGAGGGGAGAGAGGGAGGGAGGGAGGAAGGAAGGAAGCAGGCAAGCTAGCTGAGGTTGGGTAATTTATAAATAAAAGATATTTAATTAACTTACTGTTTTGCAAGCTGTAAGAAAGCATGGCAACAGCATCTCCTGGGGAGGCCTTAAGAACCTTACAATTAAGGAAGAAGGTGGCAGGCACATCACACAGTAAGATCAAGTAATGTGGGAGATGGCACACTCTTTTAAAAACATAGATCTTGCATGAACACGGGTGCGAATTCTCACCACCGAGAGAGCAGTGATAAGCCATTCCTGAGAGACCAGTTTCCATGATCCACACACTTCCCGCCAGGCCCCAGCTGCAAAACGGGAATCACATTTCAGTATGAGATTTGGAGGGGACAAATATCCAAATCATATTACCAAAGGATGCATTGAGAGACAAGCAAGCTTTCAGGATCCTTCCAATTGTACTGGGAAAGTAGCTTCTCTTCACCACCTCCCCTCTACCCTTCCCAACCTCTGGTAACTATCATCTGCTCTCTACCTCCGTGAGATCAACTTTTTTAGCTCCCACATATGTATGAGAACATGTGGTATTTGTCTTTCTGTGCCTGGCTTATTGCACTTAACATAATGACCTCCAGTTCCACCTATATTGCTATAAATGACAGAATTTCATCTTTTTAATGCTGGAATAGTATTCCATTATGTATATATATCACATTTTCTGTATCCATTTATCTGTTGATGGACACTTAAGGTGATTCTATTTTTTTACTGTTGTGAATAGTGCCACAGAAGACATGGGAGTACAGGTAAGTGTTAGATGAGCTTTGTTCAGGCATGAGGTAAAGAGCTGTGAGGTATGAGTTCAGTGCTAACAAATCAACAATACATATGCTATGGTTTGAATGTTTGTCCCCTCCAAAACTTATGTTGAAAGTTAATCCCCAGTGTGGTAGTACTGAGACATAGGACCTTTAAGAGGTGAATGAGGCTGGGCATAATGGCTCATGTCTGTAATCCTAGTACTTTGGGAGATCAAGGCAGGAGGATTGCTTCAGGCTAGGGGTTTGATACCAGCCTGGGCAACATAGTGAGACCCTGTCTCTACCAAAAATACAAAAATTAGCTGGGCATGGTGGCATATGTAGTCCTAGCTACTTGGGAGGCTGAGCTGGGAGGATCTCTTGAGCCCAGGGGTTTGAGGGTACAGTGAGTCAAGATCACATCACTGCACTCCAGTCTGGGTGACAGGGCAAGACCTTGTCTTGAAAAGAAAAAAAAAGACATAATTGGGACATGAGGGCTCTGTCCTTATAAATTAATCCATTTGTGGATTAATGGGTTAATGGATTAATTAGTTGTTACAGAGTGGGACTTGTGGATTTAAAAGAGTAAGGGAAATCCGAGCTAGCCCACTCAGCCCCTCACCATGTGATGCCCTATGCCACGCTGGGATTCTGTAGAGTTCCCACCAGCAAGAAGGCCCTCACCAAATGTGTCCTCTTGACCTTGGACTTGTCAGTCTCCATAATTATAAGAAATAAACTCCTGGCTGGGCACAGTGGCTCATGCCTGTAATCCCAGTACTTGGAGAGGCTGAGGCGGGTGGATCCCCTGAGGTCAGAAGTTCAAGACCAGGAGTTCGAGCCTGCCGAACATGGTGAAAACCCACCTCTACTAAAAATACAAAAATTAGCTGGGTGTGGTAATGTGCCTATAGACCCAGCTGCTTGGGAGGCTGAGACAGGAGAATTGCTTGAACCCAGGAGGCGGAGGTTACAGTGAGCCAAGATCATGCCACTGCACTCCAGCCTGGGCAACAGAGCAAGACTCCATCTCA
>NW_016107668.1:1134334-1145814 GCF_001604975.1 Cebus imitator
AAATAAACTCCTTTAAAAATAAGTTATTCCATTTTAGTATTCTGTTATAAACAACAGAAAATGAACTAAGACAATATCATTAAATAAAAACAAACATAAAACAAGATTATGCATTGATTGGTTGATGAAGACATTGGGACCAGAGGCTTACAGGAACCTAACCCTGTGTGGTCCCTACGTTCAGTGTTCTGAACTAAACAATACTGAACAATGATTCAGTACTCACTGAGTCAGTATTCATGGTGACTTTCTAGTTACCATGAATAATGAGAATCAACCATGCCTCTTTTTCAAGGGCTCTGTGAGGATTCAATGTGAGTGGTGGTGAGGATTTAATATGAGGATTCAGATTTTCTTTTTCTCTCACACTCCCGTGAGTCAGACACATCCATAATTATGAGAGCCTTTTGTAATGTGACTTAAGACTGTGAAGAATATAGACACTCTCTTTTAGTGTTAACACAGAGTACTGACAACTAAAATATAAAAAGTCTGATTGCCTGCAGATGTGTCAACCTGAGGCCAGACTGCCACAAAGACTTACTGATACTATTCTCTGCCATCTTCCTTCTAGCAGTGGAACCAGAAAGAATGCCTGGCTCCTAGGCTGGTGGCGGACAGCAGAGGAGGTGAGTGAAGAGCTCAGGAGTGAAGAGATCAAATGAATGGACACGGCTCCAATGCGGACAGCACCCTGGGAGATACTCTTAGCCAGCCATGGACATGACCATGTAATGTGGTCACACTGTCCAAGGTAAAAGGTCCCATGGACAGAACTCGAGATAAGTTTAAAGGACTAGAGAAGCTACTTCCAAGTTTCTGAACCTATGCACTGATTTCTTATTTCTATGAACTCTGTGAGAGTTAGAATATGATGCTTGAACTTAAGTAAAAGTCCTAAATTAGTATTTCTCCGAATTTCATGGGTATGGTTTATAGGCTAAGAGCAAAATCATTTTAAAATGGACTTATTCCCCCACAGTAAGTGTCTTAATACTGGAGTTACATATATAGGACACAGAATAGTATACCTGGCATATAGTAAGTTTTCAGAACATGAAAAAATATTGAGGAAGGTGAAGCAAGATGGACAAACAGAAGCCTTCATTGATTGTCCTCCCTGCAGGAATACCAAACTGAACAATTTTCCACATAAAAAAGCACCTTCGTAAGAACCAGGTATCATGCAAGCAATCACAGTACTTGGTTTTAACTTCATATCACCGAAAGAGTTACTGAAGAGGGTAGGAAAGAGTCTCGAATTGCTGACACCATGCCTCCCTCATCTTAGCTCCTGGATAACATTTCTAGACACAGGTTGGGTCAGAAGGGAACCCAGTGTCTTGAAGGGAAGACTCAGTCCTGGCAGGATTTATCACCTGTAGACTAAAGAGTCTTTGGGCCCCAAATAATTAGCAGCATTAACCAGGTGGTACACACTATGGGCCTTGGGTGAGACTCTGAGAGGTACTGGCTTCAGATGTGAGCCAACATATTTACAGCTGTGGAGGCAGCAAGGATAGACTCCTTCTGCCTGAGAAAAGAAGAGGGAAGAATAAAGGGGACTTTGTCTTGAAGCTTAGGTACCAACTTGGCCGCATTGAACAACAGCACCAACCTGGCTCTCAGGGTCCCCAGTTCCAGCCCTTGGCTTTTGGGTGGCATCTCTGCACATACTATGGGCCAGAGGAGAGCCCACTGTCCAGAACGGTAAGTCCCACACCTGGCAGCATCCACCACAAGCTGACTGAAGAGCTCTTGGGCCTTACGTGAACATCAGCGACACCCTGGAAGTACTTCCTGTGGGCCTGTGGTGGTGGTGGACATGGGGAGAAACTCCTCCACGTGGGGAAAGGGGAGGGAAGAATTGGAAGGACTGTGTCTTGTGGTTTTTTTTTTTTTTTTTTTTTTTTACCAGCTCAGCTACAGTAGAATACAGGTAGAGTTCTAAGATTTCTGACTCTGGGCCCTGGCTCCTGGACAACATCTCTGGAACTGCCCAGGGCCCAGGGGAACTCACTGCTTTAAGGGGTGAATACAACCCTGGCTGGCTTTGCCATCTGCTGCTGCAGAGACCTAGGGCCTTGAGCAAACGTAAGATAGATAGGCAGTGGTTACAGGGGCGTTCTGTGAGGCCTCGTGCTTGCCAGCTTCAGGTCTGAGTCAGCACAGTCCCAGTAGTGGTGGCCACAGGTGTCCTTGTGTCAGCCCTCTCCCAGCTCCAGGCAGCTCTGCACAGAGAGCAACTCTACTTGCTTGGGAGAAAGTAAGGGAAGAGAAGTCTCTGCCTGGTAATCCAGAGAATTCTTGTGGGTCTTATCAAAGACCATGAAGACAGTACCTCTAGTCTTTAAGAACCATAGTATTAATGGGCTTGGAGTAACCTCTAATGGAGATACAGCTGCAGAAACCAAAACCTTAGGTCACAACACCCAAGTCTCTTTGAATACCTGGAATGCTTTCATAAGGAGGACGAAAACAAACAAGCCAGACTGCAAAGACTATAATAAACACCTAACTCTTCAATGACCAGACACCAGTGAACATCCACAAGCATTTAGCCTATCCAGGAAAACATGACCTCACCAAACAAACTAAATAAGGCGTCAGGGGCCAAGCTTGAAGAGAAAGAGACATGTGACTTTTCAGACAGAAAATTCAAAATAGCTGTTTTAATGAAACAAAAAATTCCAGATAACACACAGAAGGAATTCAGAATCCTGTCAGACAAATTTAACAAGGAGATTGAAATAACTAAAAAGAATCAAAGCCAGCATGCCGGCTCACATCTGTAATCCCAGCACTTGGGGAGGCCAAGACAAGTGGATCTCACTTAAGCTCAGGGGCTCAAGACCAGCCTGGGCAGCATGGTGAAACTCCATCTTCACAAAAAATATATAAATTAGCTGGGCATGGTGGTGCATGCCTGTAGACCAGCTACTCGGGAGGCTGAGGTGAAAGGATTGCTTGAGCCCAGGAGATCAAAGCTATAGTGAGACATGATCATGCCACTGCACTCGAGTGAGACCTTGTCACAAAAACAAAAAAGGATCAAGCAGAAGATATGGGGTTTAAAAAATGCAGTGGACATACTGAAGAATGCATCAGAGTCTCTAAATAGCAGAATCAGTCAAGCAGAGGAAATAATTAGTGAGCTTGAAGACAGGCTATTTGAAAATATATAATCAGAGGAGACAAAAGAAAAAAGAATAGAAAGAATGAAGCATGCCTACAAGAACTAAAAAATAGCCTCAAAAGGGTAACTCTAAGAGTTATTGGCCTTAAAAGGAAAATAGAGAGAGAGATAGGAGTAGAAAGTTTATTCAAAGGGATAATAGCAGAGACTATCCCAAGCCCAGAGAGAGATATCAGTATTTAAACACAAAAAGGTTGTAGAACACCAAGCAGATTTAACACAAAGAAGACTATATCAAGACATTTAATAATCAAACCCCCAACGGCCGGGCGTGGTGGCCCACGCCTATAATCCCAGCACTTTGGGAGGCCAAGATGGGTGGATCACGAGGTCAAGAGATTGAGACCAACCTGGTCAACATGGTGAAACCCCATCTCTACTAAAAATACAAAAATTACCTGGGCATAGTGGCGCACGCCTGTAGTCCCAGCTACCTGGGAGGCTGAGGCAGGAGAATTGCATGAACCCAGGAGGCGGAGGTTGCGGTGAGCTGAGATCACGCCATTGCACTCCAGCCTGGGTAACAAGAGCGAAACTCCATCTCAAAAAAAAACCAAACAATAATAATAATAACAAAACCCACAAAGGACAAGAATAAAGAAAGGATCCTAAAAGCAGCAAGTAAAAAGGAACAAATAGCACATAATGGAGCTCCAATGCGTCAATAGTTGACTTTTCAGTGGAAACCTTACAGGCCAGGAGAGAGTGGCATGACATATTTAAGATGCTGAAGGAAAAAAACATTTACCCTAGAATAGATCAGGTGAAAATAGCCTTCAGACATGAAAGAGAAATAAAGACTTTCTCAGACAAACAAAAGCTGAGAGATTTCATCAACACCAGACCTGTCCTATAAGAAATGCTAAAGGGAGTTCTTTAATCTGAAAATGATATTAATGAACAATAAGAAATCATCTGAAGATGCAGAACTCACTGGTAATTGTAAGTACACAGGAAAACACAGAATAGGATAACACTGTAATTCTGATGTGTAAACTACTCATATCTTAAGTAGAAAGATTAAAAGATGAAAACAACAAAAATAACTGCAACAACTTTACAAGACATAGAAAGTATAATAAAATATAAACAGAAACAACAAAAAGTTAAAAGGTGGGGAGATAAAGTTAAACTACAGCTTTTATTAATTTTATTTTTGCTTGCTAATTTGTTTATGCAATTAGCGATAAGTTGTCATAAATTTAAGATAGTATTTACAAGCCTCATGGTAACCTCAAAACATACAATGAATACATAAAAATAAAAAGAAAAAAACATGTCGTTAGAGAAAATCACTTTCACTAAAAGGAAAACAGGAAGAACAAAAGAAGGAAGAGTAGCTGCAAAACCAGAAAAAAAATACCGAAATTGTAGGAGTAAGTCTTTACTTATCAATAATAACTAAATGTAAATGGAATAAGCTCTCCAATCAAAAGACATAGAGTGACTGAATAGATTTTTCTTAAAAAAGCAAGGCCCCACGATCTATTGCTTACAAGAAACACACTTCATCTATAAAGACACACATAGACTGAAAAAGGGATGTAAAAAAAATATTCCATAAAAATGGAAACCAAAAGAAGAGCAGGAATTGCTATACTTATATCAGACAAAATAGATTTCAAGACAAAAACTATAAAAGGAGACAGAGAAGGTCATCATTTAATTAAAAAGGAGTTAAGTGAGAGGATACAACAGAAGTAAAAATATATGCACCCAACAGTAGAGCACCCAGATTACGTAAAGCAAATATTATTAGAGTAAAAGAGAGAGATAGACCCCAACAGAATAATAGCTGGAGACTTCAACACTCCTCTTGCATCACTGGACAGAACAACCAGACAGAAAATCAACAAAGAAACATTGGACTTAATCTGCACTGTAGACCAAGTAGACCTAATAGATATTTATAGAACATTTCATCTGATGGCCACAGAGTACACATTTTTCTCCTAAGCACAAGAATTATTCTCAAGGATAGACCATATGTTAGGTCACTGATACGGTTTTATTCTATGTCCTCACCCAAATCTCACCTTGAATTGCAATAATCCCTATTTGACAAGGGTGGGACCAGGTGGAGATAATTGAATCACAGGGGCAGTTTCCCTCATGCTGTTCTCATGATAGTGAGTGAGTTCTCATAAGATCTGATGGTTTTATAAGAGGCTTCCCCCTTAGCCCAGTACTCATTCTGTCACATGCTATGCCGTAAAGAGGTGCCTTCTGCCATGATTGTTTTCTGAGGCCTCCCCAGCCATGCAGAACTGTGAGTCAATTAAAACTTTTTTCTTTATAAATTATACAGTTTCAGGTATTTCTTCACAGCCACATGAAAATGGACTAATATAGTCACAAAACAAGTCATTAAAACATTTAAAAAATTGAAATAATTTCAAGCTTCTTCTCTGTCCACAATGGAATAAAACTAGAAGTTAATAACCAGAGGAATTTTGGTAACAATACAAACATAAGGATATTAAACAATAAGCTCCTGAGTGATTAGTGAGTCAATAAAGCAATCAGAAGAAAATTGAACATTTTTTTGAAACAAATGATAATGGAAACACAATGTACCAAAATCTATGGGATACAGTGAAAGCAATATTAAGAGGGAAGTTTATAGCTATAAGTTCCTACATCAAAAAATAAAAAATAAAAAATAAAACTGAAATAAACATCCTAACAATTCATGTTAAGAACTAGAAAAACAAGAGCAAATCAAACCCAAAGTTAGTAGAAGAGAAGAAATAACAAAGATTAGAGCAGAAATAAATGAAATTGAAGCAAAGGAAATCATACAAAAGATCAATGCAATGAAAAGTTGGCTATTTGAAAAGTTAAACAAACTGGACAAACCATTAGTCAGGCCAAGAAAAAAGAGAGAAGAATCAATTAAATAAAATCAGAGATGACATTACAACTAATACCACAGAGATTCAAAAAGATCTTGGTCCATGCCAGGTCCTCAGAAAAAAAACAAAACAAAACAAAACAAAAAAAACAAACAAAAAAAAGAAATTCAAAAAGATCAGTAGAGGTTACTATGAGCAAGTATATGCCAATAAACTGGAAAACCTAGAAGAAGTTTCTAGACACATACAACCTACCAAGACTGAACCATATAGAAATCCAAAACCTGAATAGACCAACTAATAAAGTCAAAGACACAATAAAAAGTCTTCCAGTAAAGAAAAAGCCTGGGACACAATGGGTTCACTGCTAAATTTTACCAAACATTTAAAGAAAAACTAATACCAATCCTATTCAAACTATTCAAAAAAATACAGGCAGACAGAATACTTCCAAATTCATTGTATGAGGCCAGTATTACCCTAATACCAAAACTAGACAAAGACACGTCAAAAGGGGAAAATTACAGGCCAATGTCTCTGATGAGCGTTGATGTAAAAATTCTCAACAAAATATGAGGAAACTGGATTCAACAACACATTTAAAAAGATCATTCAGCATTATCAAGTGATATTTATCCCAGTGATGCAAGGATGGTTCAACATACCCAAATCAATTAGTATGATACATCATATCAACAGAATAAAGGAAAAAAAACCCATAAGATCACTTTAATTGATGCTGAAAAAGTATTTGATAAAATTCAATATCACATCATAAAAAAACCCTCACAAAACTGGGTATAGACGGAACATCCTCGACATAACAAAAGCCATATATGACAGACCCACAGCTACTGTTATACTGAATGGGAAAAAAAACAAAAGCTTTTCCTCTAGGATGTAGAAAAAGACAAGGATGCCCACTTTCACCACTGTTATTCAACATGGTTCTGGAAGTCCTAGCTAGAGCAATCAGACAAGAGAAAGAAATAAAAGGCATCCAAATGGGAATGAAAGAAGTCAATTATCCTTGTTTGCAGATGATATAATTTTATATTTGGAAAAATCTAAAGACTCCACTAAAAAACTATGTGAACTGATAAACAAATTCAGTAACGTTTCAGGATACAAAATTAACATATAAAATCATAGCATTTCTATATGCCAACAGTAAATGATCTGAAAAGAAAATTAAAAAGTAATCCCATCTACAATAGCTACAAATAAAATTAAATACCTATAAGTTAACCAAAATGAAAAATTTCTACCATGAAAACTACAAAACATTTATGCAAGAAATTGAAGGGGACACAAAAAATAGAAAGATATTCCATGTTCATTAACTGGAAGAATCAATATTGCTAAAATGTTCATACTACCCCAAGTAATCTGCAGATTCAATGCAATCCCTGTAAAAATACAAACAATATGCTTCACAAACATAGAAAAGGCAATCGAAACGTACATGAAACTGCAAAAGACTAAGAATAGCCAAATCTATCCTGAGCAAAAGGAATAAAACTAGAGGAATCACATTACCTGACTTCAAATCATACCTCAGAGCTATAGTAACCCAAACAACATAGTACTGGCATAAAATAGACACATAGATCAATGGAACAGAATAGAGAACCCAGAAATAAATCCATACAGCTATGGTGAACTCATTACCAACAAAGGTGCCAAAAACATATATTGAGGAAAGGACAGTCTCTTCAATAAATGGTGCTGGAAAAACTGGATATCCATATATAGAAGAATGAAATTAGACCCCTATCTCTCACCATATACAAAAATAAAATCAAAATAAGGCAGGGACACAGGTAGAGCCATGAGTAGGCTGTGTGGGGAGAGCCTAACCAGGCAGGGTCCCAGGCAGGGTCCTCTAGTGTACTAGTATAAGGAGATGGCAGGGCACGGTAGATCATGCCTGTAATCTTAGTACTTTGGGAAGCCAAGTAAGGAGGACTGCTTGAGCTCAGGAGTTTGAGACCAACCCGGGCAATATAGAAAGCCACTATCTCTCCAACAACAACAATAACAAATTAGCAGGACATGGTGGTGGTGCATGCCTGGGGTTCCAGCTACTGAAGTGGGAGGATGGGTTGAACCCTGGAGTTTGAGGCTGCGGTGGGCTGTAATAGCATTCAAGGCCCTAGTGCTGCAGTGAGCTATGATTGTAAGACTGCGTTCTAGTCTGGGTGACACAGCTGAGATCCTGCCTCAATTTAAAAAAAAAGGAAAAAGAAAAAGGAGAATGTGGAACAAACAAGGAGATAAAAGAATTCAACCCAGAGCCTGAGAAGATCAGCGTAGGTCCAGGCAGCTGTAGCACACCAGAGTAAGGGGACCAAGTCCCAGCCAGCAGCTACCCCCACTCTACTTTGGTTTTGAGCAGTTTTCCTGATATAGATGGAAAAAGAACAAGTAGGCCCATCCAAGTACTAGAGAACATGGCAGAAGATTAGGTATCCCGGAAAGAAAAAAAACCAAAACAGTTCCTAGGAGTTTTGGGGTTGATTATTTTACCAAAAGTGAGCCATTCCTTTTTTTTGAGACAGAGTCTCCCTCTGTTGCCCAAGCTGCAGTGCAGGAGTTGAATGACTTGGTATGTACTGGAGATTGAGGCCTGCAGCTGCAGTTGCCTGCTATTTCAGGCATACAATTCATCTTGTAAACAGATGACATAAATCTACAGTGTCTATAAATAAATTTACAGTACTATAATGTATTTTCTCTTCCTTATGATTTTCTTAATTACATTTTCTTTTCTCTAGTTTATTGTAAGAATACAGTACAAGCATACAAAATATGTGTTAATCAGCTATTCACATTATCCATAGTCAACAGAAAGCTATTAGTTAGTAGTTAACTTAGGCTACCCCTAACCCTGCATTGTTCAAGGGTCAACTGTAGTTCTCACAGCTGTTAAAAGCATCAGAATTGGTCTCACTGAGCCAGCTAGGCTGCAGTAAGAAACACAGAGTAGCAAAAATGCTCCTGGTGTCTGTCTCCTGGGACATGTGAACAAAGAGATTCTGATGGATTCCACATGATATCCCTTCTGAAAGGTTGTTGAGTAACAGTTGAGAGTAACATTTATGAGTGTGTTGGTTTGGGTCCTCACAAAGGCTTATTTTTAGAAATTTTCCCTAAACTTGCTCTATTTCACATTATTATCACTATGATCAGAATCACAACTTTTACCTAATATTTTTTTAAACTGTGGTTTATTGCAACCTACTGACCCTGGGCATACAATAGGAATAAAGCAAAGAAAACTAGGAAAATACGTAAACTTTGACAAGCATAAAGTGCAGACAACGATTGAAAAGAAATAGAGACGAAAGTGATTGTACATAAGTAGTAATACATATATTTTAAAATGTTTTTGTATCATAAATTTGTTTGAAAATGATTGCTTTTAAAAAAATTTAAACTTTTATGCTAAGAAAAGCTTTTTACAATCCCACATTGAGATTTTAGTCCCAGGTTAACATTTTGGTGCATTTTACATGAGGCTTTTCTTTTTTGCTTATATTTTCTGCTTATCTATATAAAGATATGATATAATTTTATGAAGTCATATATAACATTTAATATATAATTACATGTAGTTACATGCAGTTTTATTTATTTTAGTATGTATACCTTTAAATAAAATAACCACATACTCTACAAATACACAATCTGGTTTTTTTTTTTTTGAGATGGAGGCTTACTCTGTTGCCCAGGCTGGAGATTAGCAGGGCGATCTCGGCTCACTGCAACCTCCACCCCTGGGTTCAAGTGATTCTCCCGCTTCAGCCTCCAGAGTAGCTGGGACTACAGAAGCCCGTCACCATGCTCAGCTAAATTTTTTTTGTATTTTTAGTAGAGATAGGGTTTCACTATGTTGGCCGGGCTGGTTTCGAACTCCTGACCTCATGATCTACCCACCTCAGCCTCCCAGTGTTGGGACTACAGGCATGAGTCACTGCACCCAGACTACACAATCTGTTTTGAAACATACATTTTTTTTTGTTGTTGTTTTTTGTTTTTTTTTTTTTGAGACGGGGTTTCGCTATTGTTACCCAGACTGGAGTGCAATGGCGCATCTCGGCTCACCGCAACCTCCACCTTCTGGGTTCAGGCAATTCCCCTGCCTCAGCCTCCTGAGTAGCTGGGATTACAGGCATGTGCCACCATGCCCAGCTAATTTTTTTTGTATTTTTAGTAGAGACGGGGTTTCACCATGTTGACCAGGATGGTCTCGATTTCTTGACCTCGTGATCCACCCGCCTCGGCCTCCCAAAGTGCTGGGATTACAGGCTTGAGCCACCGCGCCCGGCCCTGAAACACATTTTTTACAATATAATTTGAAAAGTTTTCACATTATTTATAGATTTACCTAATTAAAAAAAAATTTAGAAGAGGGGTCAGCAAACTGCAACCTGCGGGCCAGCCATCTTATTTTTGTAAATAAAATTTTGTTTCTTGTAATGTCATGACTTTTCTCTGCTTCTTGGGAGCACTTAAAGCACCACCAGTGGCATTTCATATGAGTCCCATGGTGTTATTCAAGGTTTACAGTTTGCATTAAACAACATAAAAAATACTCAAGAACCATGAGAGATCACTTTTTATTGCAATACACAATTTACTGGAGCAATGGCCTGCTCACACAAGACGAACAGTACCACACAGTGTTTTAAGCAAGTAGTTGCAACACTTGAGCTCACCGATACAGAAACAGGAGATGATCAGACTTATTACAATAGTGCAGTATATACTACATTTAGTTTTATACAGCTATGCTTTAATACTGCATTTTTAGTTTTATTTCTATTTCTCTTGAGTGTGAATGGGGCCCATGTAAGATCTGTGTTTGTGTGTATAAGTTCTTATAAAGTTTAACTTTTTTTTTTTTTTTTTTTGATTTTTTTTTTTTTTTTTTTTTTTTGAGACGGAGTTTCGCTCTTGTTGCCCAAGCTGGAGTGCAGTAGTGTGATCATGGCTCACTGCAACCTCCGCCTCCTGGGTTTTAGCAATTCTCCTGCCTCAGCCTCTCAAGTAGCTGGGATTACAGGTGCATGCCACCATGTCCAGCTAGTTTTTTGTATTTTAGTAGAGACAGGGTTTCACCATGTTGGCCAGGCTGGTCTCAAACTTTTGACCCATGATCTGCCTGCCTAGGCCTTTCAAAGTGTTGAGATCACACGTCTGAGCCACTGTCCCCAGCTTGTCTTTTCTTTTCAAAACCACCCTTTGTGATTAAATGTTAATTATGTACTAGCAAATACTACTTTGCTGAATATTGCCTAGTGAATATTAAATGTTTATTCTCACCTTTCAGACATGAGCTTATTAATTCTACAGGTGAAGATTTACCACTTGATAAACCAGCTTCAGGAGGCAGGTCTTCAATATTAACTCAGATGAGAAGATCA
>NW_016107668.1:1145854-1186938 GCF_001604975.1 Cebus imitator
ACCGCAACCTCCGCCTCCTGGGTTCAAGCAATTCTCCTGCCTCATCCTCCCAAGTATCTGGGACTACAGGCACGCGCCATCATGCCCAGCTAATTTTTTGTATTTTTAGTAGAGACGGGGTTTCACCTTGTTGACCAAGATGGTCTCGATCTCTTGACCTCGTGATCCACCGGCCTCAGCCTCCCAAAGTGCTGGGATTATAGGCGTGAGCCACCGCGCCCGGCCAAGTTTAACTTTTTATAAGAGATTTGTGTATGTATTGTGGTAGTGAATGATAAAATAGGCTGGTATCTGCATATATCATATGCGTTGATGACATGCCTTTTTCTTAACTGTTTGGATATGTCTAGGCTATGCAGTTCATTTGGCGATTTTTCGAAATTGTCATGTATCTCCAAAAAATTTTCCAATATATTTATTGAAAAAAATTCACGGCCAGGTGTGGTGGCTCATGCCTGTAACCTCAGCACTTTGGAAGGCAGAGGTGGGTGGATCACTTGAGGCCAGGAGTTCAAGACCAGCCTGGTCTACATAGGGAAAACCCGTCCCCACTAAAAATAAAATAAAATAAAAATTAGCTGCACATGAGGGCACACACCTGTAATCCCAGCTACTTGGGAGGCTGAGGCTGTGGTGAGTGGAGACTGCGCCACTGCACTCCAGCCTAGGCAACAGAGGAGACCCTGTCTGACAAAAAACTCACATATTTTGAACCTGCACGGTTCAAATCCATGTTATTTAAGGGTCAATTACATATGGAATGATCAGAGGTTTTACTTGTAAATTATTCTGCTTGCTTTTGTCATCCAGAGTGTAGTGTCTCCATGTGCTTCCGGGTTTGGTATAGCACAGACAATGCAAGGAGAGGCTTTTAAATCCCTGTGGGAGTTTGTCAAAGTCTGACAGTTGATAATCAAGGTGAGTGATCCTGGAGTATCATAATGTGATGCTCTAGGTTACATGAGGTAAGGGAAGAGCAGTAAAGAGAGTGTACACTCAACAATCCTAACCTCATAATATTAAGTAGGCACGGCTGGCTGATTATGGCCTAATTTAATGCTCAAATTCTTCAATAATCTAGTTTTTCCTTCTGTATTATGACCATTTGGAGAGCAGTTTTTATTAGACACTAGCAAACACAATGGTAAGCTTAAATATAGGCTTTCTTCCAGTCAGTTTAGGTAGAGCTGGTAACTGGCAGTTATTTGGATAATTTGCAAAGACCAATAATTTTGGTAAGTAGTAATTAATCCCTTCTAATTTGTATAGTGGTTAATAAGAGGGGAAAATAAAAATAATAATCTCCCTGCTTCTCATAGATTTTTCCTAAAAAAAAAAAAAAAAAATTTCTACCTCCCTCCACCCTCCAGCAAAATAAATAGATAAATAAATAAAAGAACAGAAGAAATAAATGCCTTTTACTACATTCCAACAAAACAAAACAAACTCTATAACCGGTCCCCTCGTTAGAAATATAGTGCATACTACAATTAAAATGCGAATACTGGCCAGGCGCAGTGCTAACGCCTGTAATCCCAGCACTTTGTGAGGCCAAGGCGGGCAGATCATGAGGTCAGGGGTTCAAGACCAGCCTGGCCAACATGGTAAAACCCTGTGTCTACTAAATACACAAAAAATTAGCTGGGCATGGTGGTGCACACCTGTAGTCCCAGCTACTCAGGAGCTGAGGCAGGAGAATTGCTTGAATCCAGGAGGCAGAGGTTGCCGTGAGCCAAGATCGTGCCATTACACTCCAGCCTGAGCGACACGGTGAGACTCTGTCAAAACAAAAAACGGGTGGCAAATGCCTTTTCTTTTGTTTATAATTGCTTTCATTATGTGTCGGAGTGGAGAGAAGCAACTTCAAATGGAAGAAGGAAGTGTGCAGCCACCACCCACATCTTCTAAGCATTAGTGGAAGCCTAAGCCTTAGTGGATATGTGGGATCCATTCTCCAAGCAGCAACTGGCATGTGTTAGCAGCCACTTTGACATTAATGGGAGAACTGTTAACAGCACTCGAGTGAAAGCAGGGCTTATTTCTCCGAGTATCCCTGGGGCCAGGCTTATAGCAGGAATTCGGAAAGTTAGCACATTAGGAGTTTTGCTTGTAAATTATTCTGCTTCTTTTTTCATCCAAAGTCTTAGAGCCCCCAAAATGCACACGTGGATCTGGTGCACTGTTGCTGGTACAAACTGTAAATCACAGGCTCTACCTAAACAGTTAATGAATGAACAAAACATCTTATATAAAAGCTCCACCTTAACGGAAGTTTAAAAAAGTTCTGTGCTGGTGAGGGTTGGAGGAAAAAGTGTACTCCCAAACATATTATTGGGGAAATGTAAATGATACAATTCCTGTGTAATTAAATTACCATTACAATTAAAAATGTATATACCCTGTGACCCAGCAATGTCACATCTGCTAATTCATCCTGCAGAAAAACTCTCACATATGCACACAGAAAAGACTAGTCATTGCAGCATTCTTTGTAACAGTAAACGACTAGAAACAACTTAAATGTTTCTTCAATAGAGAACTGATGAAATAAATTATGGTATATACATGTAATGGAATTCCATGCTGATGTTAAAAAAGAATAAGTTAGAATTGTACATGTTGACCGAGTGTGGTGGCTCACGCCTGTAATCCCAGCACTTTGGGAGGCTGAGGTGGGTAGATCACAAGGTCAAGAGTTCAAGACCAGCCTGGCCAACACGGTGAAATCCTGTTTCTACTAAAAATACAAAAGTTATCCAGGTGTGGTGGTGGGTACGTGTAGTCCCACCTACTTGGGAGGCTGAGGCGGGAGAATCACTTGAACCCGGGAGGCGGAGGTTGCAGTGAGCTGAGATCATACCACTGTATCCCAGCCTGGGTGACAGGGGGCGACTCCATCTCAAAAAGAAAAACATATATATACATATACATATATATATATGTATGTATGTATGTATATATATAGAGTTATACATGCTGACATGGACTGTTAAGTAAGCAAAGTCAAGTACAAAATCATATGTTCAGTATGTTACAGCTTATGTAAATAACAATAATGGAGGAAGAAATATAAATACATGTTTCTATTTGAAAAGACTATCTCTGGAAAGTTAAATAAGAAACTGGTAATAGTAGTTCAATTTGGGGAGAGGAACTGAGGAATTGGGAGGATTGAAAGTGGAAGAAGGGAGCTGTTTTTCACTGCTGTGTCATTTCCATTTCTAGCTGGGTATAGACCATTTAAAATTATTAAAATAAAAATGTCCAAGTAAATATTTTCAAATTCATTTCCAAAGAGCATTATACCTTTTTTTTTTTTTTTTTTTTGAGACAGGGTTTCTCTCTGTACCCCAGGCTGGAATGCAGTGATGCTATCATGGCTCACTGCACCCTGGACCTCCCAGGTTCAAGTGATTCTCACACCTCAGCCTTCTGAATAGCAGGGACTACAGGCACACACCACCATCCTGACTAATTTTTTGTATTACTTTTTGTAGAGATGGGGGTCTCACTGTGCTGCTTAGGCTGGCGTCAAACTCCTGGGCTCAAGCAGTTCTCCCACCAGGGCCTTTCAAAGTGCTGGGATTACAGGTGTGAGCCACTGTGCCCAGCCGAGAAGGCTTCTTAAAGATCACTAGTGTATTGTGAGTTACATTTGTATCAGAAAAAATAGAGAAGGGGGAATATATCTACATAATCAGTTGTGTAAGCACAGACCCTCCCTGGAAAGGAGACAGCTAGGGATACAGGGAAAAGGGAAGACTTAGTTCTCAGTATCTTTTTGTATCTTTGGATTTACATACATATGTGTGTATATACATATATAATATATATAGATATTATATATTATATATAATTGAAATAACTGTTTTTAAAGTTTACTAGAAGCGTGGAAGTGGAAAGAGAAAGACATCTTGAAGTAGAAAGAGCATACTCAGTAAGTTCAGACAAGCCTAGTTTCAAATCTTCACTCTCAACAGCTTTGCGATGTGGGCAAGCTGGCAAATCTCGGGGCCTCTTCTGCCAAAAGCCACAGAAGGATATGTCGATTAAATGCAAAATGTTATAGATAAAGTGCCTTTCCTATGATGGCACATAAAGTTCAGTAATTTGTAGTCATTATCATCAAATGGCAGATGAAATCCTTTTTATTTCCAAAGAGTTTCAAGTGTTCTAAAGAAGCCACATATAGCAAGGACCTGGTTCCAGGAAAGTGTTGCTCCTTGGGCTGTGTGTTGCTACAACAGGTGTTGTTACTGACCTAGATCAATGAGAAGCCCTGATTTGCCCAAAAGTGGCCCTAAGTGACACAGTGTCACTTTACAGCAGCAACTGATTAAATGCTGGCACTACCTACTCACATTGTGATTTTCCCCAAAAGCTGTATCAAATGAACAAAGAAGGTTTGTTTTTTTTTTCCTTTTTTGGCAACTTTGATTAAAGGGTTTTTTTTTTTTTTTTAAGATAATGAAATAACAGTACAGACTTATAAAATTCACCAAGCATTTAGCCCTTCCTTTTTTCTTTCCTTTCTTGTCTCTTCCATTGTTAATACTATAGCAAACCTATTAATGTGTTATAAAGTTACCAGCTATAACCAAGCATCCTTTTATTTGCTTCTTTGTATATCTAGGTTATACTATTGAAATGGATAGATCTCTTACTAATCTGATGGCAAACATGTATGAATCTGACCAATCATATTTCTATTGTTGAAAAAGCCTTTATATGACACCAGGTATTTATCTTTTATCTCAGTGGTGCCTGGATGAATGTTATATACTTGGAACTTTATTACACAAAGAACGGTGCTTACAATGACTCCTGATACATACAATATCCACATAAAAATGTCTGTATTGAAAATTGCTTTTTACTATTACCAATTTTATATATTTTGCAGCATGAAATAAAATAATTCTAAATGTACATAATTTTTGTGTCATTTCTTCCCAACGGATGATAATTTTCTGAATTTGATTCCTAGCTTGCATAAATAGCAGTTGCATTTTTATTCAATGCAACTTAATAAAAGCTGAGACAGAGGACAAGATGAGTAACATTTCTAAATGACTGCTGAAATTCCATAACCTGAGTGCTGACAGAGCTGGTGAAGAAAGGAGAGAGGATTCATTCAGCATCACGATTCCTAGTGCGGCATTACAAGAATGGAGGACCAGCGACCCAATGTGGCAAACCCAATTGTTGCACCCGGGGCCACAGAGGAAATCCCTGATGCTTGAATATTACAAAGGATTTTTGAAAGGCCCTTAATTTTTATAATCTGGATTCAGAATCAACCTCTGAGCACCTGCTGTGGGCTAGATAAATTTATATACCTGTTACTTCAAAATATTTTGTTTTTAGGTTGACATACCTGATATATTGGTTCAGGGGAAAAACTGCAAGCATTGGTAGTTTTGACATGCGGTACCCTGGAGAAGTGAAATGACAGACAGTAACCTTGAGTTGCTGTTGCTGTTTAATCTGACTAGTTATTGATAACACTGATACAGGCTGAGCCAAGACTTTAGAGAAAACATGTTAGACTATAGGGAAGAAATAACACTACTCACAAGACCCCAAACTCATATATTTTATATTTCATAAACCAGATTCTGCTGGGTTAGTACTTTTGTTTTAATGTACTTTCAACTAGCTTTCCTAAGAATTGAAGATTGGGAGGCCGAGGCACATGGCTCTCTTGAGGCCAGGAGTTCAAGACCAGCCTGGCCAACATGGTGAACCTCCTTCTCTACTAAAGATACAAAAATTAGCTAGGCGTGGGGGCACATGCCTGTAATCCCAGCTACTGGGGAGGCTGAAGCAGGAGAATCACTTGAACCTGGGAGATGGAGGTTGCAGTGAGCCAAGATCATGCCACTGCACTCCAGTCTGGGTGAAAGAGCAAGACTGTTTCACAAAGGAAAAAAAAAAAAAAATTGAAGATAACAAGTAGCCATACTTTAAGTCTTGTCTCAAAGGAAATGAAGTCATTAATATGGAGGATGGCCCGTCCCCCAACGTTGTTCTCTTAGAAGGCTGAATAGGTTTTCTTTCTGAACAATCCCATCCTCCAGCAATTAGGTACTTCATGGCCAATCATCTTAGTGTCTTATTACATTTTTTATTGATTAAAATTTATCAAAGGCTTCACAGGTGGGCACTTTTATCTGTGTCAACATGTGATCTGTCCTAAAACATCAGATGTACTGTGAAGTTTATTTCCTTTGAAATTCATTTAAATAGTTTATCATTAAATAAAGCAGTGGTTCCAATAGGACATCAAGAGACCAAGCCAACCTGAAATTATGAATGAATGAACAAACGAATGACCTGTGTTCCAGTATTTTTCCAAATTATCAAATGGAACAAAACCTGACTTTAAGCAAAATCATCTAAGCCTGGCTTTCGTCTCCTTGTGCTGTCAGATTTATGATTCTCCTGCACAGTCCGGTTACTCTGCACACAGTGCAGAACAGTCTGAAATCCGGGGAGGAGACAGTCCCATCTCCGGCTTTCCAGACACTGGGGAGTATGGTCCTCATTATGCCTCTTGAACTGTTTTGTTTTCTGACAAACTTTGAACAAGTGGAACAAATATTTTACTCTCTTTTAGCCTTAGCTATTTTACTTCTAGGATATATTATCTTCAAACATGAGAGATGTTGGAGGTAGTATTGAGGAGAGATCTCAATGTTCAGCGACATTAAAATCTAGTGAATTTGCTGTACATAAATTACTTGGCATTTAAATGCTACATCGATTTAAATGGATAATTGTATTATAAACTCACAAATAGCATCTCTTCAATATTTAATTATTAGAAGGTATCTCAATATTTTATAGCTCTTCAGCTGCTAGTCAAACACATCATAAAAACAGATTGGAAGAAGAAATATTTTTGGGATTTGATACACATCTACAGTGACAGCTATAATAATGACAAGTTAACACAGGGTACTTCTGCACGCTACGCTGGTTATATGACACCTGTTAGCTCAGGTCTACAAACTCTTCTCATAAAGGGTCCAACAGTAAATGTATTCTCCAGCTTAGTGGGACACATAGTCTGCCTCCCAACTACTCAACTCTACCCTTCCCAGAGCAAAAGTAGCCATAAATGAGTAAGTGTGGGCTGTGTCCTAATAAAACTTAGTTTAAGGTCACTGAAATGTGAATTTCATATAGTTTTCACATTTTTTCCTCTTTTTTTTTTTTTGAAATGAAGTCTAGCTTTGTTGCCCAGGCTAGAGTGCAATGGCACGATTTCGGCTCACTGGAACCTCTGCCTCCCAGGTTCAAGTGATTCTTCTGCCTCAGCCCTCCCGAGTAGCTGGGATTACAGGTACCCACAATCACGCCCGACTAATTTTTTGTATTTTTAGTAGAGACGGGGTTTTACCGCATTGACCAGGCTGGTCTGATCCGCCCGCTTCAGCCTCCCAAAGTGCTGTGATTACAGGCGTGAGCCACTGCGCCCGGCCTCTTCTCTTTCTGTTTTGACAGGGTCTTGCATTGCAATCCAGGCTGGAGTGCAGTGGCGAGATCACGGCTCACTGCAGCTTTTGAACTCCTGGGCTCAAACAGTCCTCTCACCCTAGCCTCTAGAGTCGCTGGGGGCGGGGGCGTGTATCACCATATCCAACTAATTTTTAAATTTTTTGTAAAGACGGGGGTTCTCCCTGTGTTGCCCAGACTGATCTTGAACTCCTGGCCTCAAGTGATCCTAACGCTTGGACCTCCCAAAGTGCTGGTATTACAGGTGTGAGCCACCACGTCCAACCTGTCACATATTGTTTTAAAAAATATTTTAGGCCGGGCGCGGTGGCTCAAGCCTGTAATCCCAGCACTTTGGGAGGCCGAGGCGGGTGGATCACGAGGTCAAGAGATCGAGACCATCCTGGTCAACATGGTGAAACCCCGTCTCTACTAAAACTATAAAAAATTAGCTGGGCATGGTGGCGCGTGCCTGTAGTCCCAGCTACTCAGGAGGCTGAGGCAGGAGAATTGCTTGAACCCGGGAGGCGGAGGTTGCGGTGAGCCGAGATCGCGCCATTGCACTCCAGCCTGGGTAACAGGAGCGAAACTCCGTCTCCAAAAAAAAAAAAAAAAATTTTTTTTAAATTATTTAAAACTAGAAATAATCATTCCTTGCTCAAGGCTGTTAAAAAAAAAAAAGATGGCAGTCTTCCCGCCCACTTCCCCTTTCCTCTACTCCCCCCCACACAGAAAAGAATGGATTTGGCTCTAGTGCCATAGTTTGCTGAGCTCTGCATTATCTCATGGGGTTAGTAGGGCTTTTCTAAACGGTCAGATATACAGATTATATTCTCAAGTGAATGGGAAAGAGTTTTCCCGCTAGCCTCGTTTCCCACTCTACTGCCTCCTCACTTTCTGCACCCTGCTGCCCGAGGCTGATGAGGTTTCAGCCAGTCGTTTCTGAGGTTAAAAGTAGGCTCTGCACGTCTAGACTGTAGACACACCAACTAAAGAACTGCTACCAATTACAAAGATAGGCAACAATGTTAAGAGTTTGAGCGTTGGAGTGTCCTGATTGGGTTTGGGCGTTTTCATAGATCCAGTTGCCTTGATCAAAGCGGCAAATGGACAGAGCCACAGGTTGTTGCAGTAATCCGCAGATAAAGGAAGGTGATCTGGACTAGGCTGGTAGGATGGGGGACCAAGACAGGCTGCCTTTAGGATGCATATTTAGGATTGGGTGCTTCCTTGAATGAAGATTGATTAGCTGGTTCAAATACCTGTCACACAGGATAAAAGGAATTTTTTTTTTGAAACAAGAGTCTCACTCTCTTGCCTGGGCTGGAGTGCAATGGCGCGATCTCAACCTCCACCTTCCGGGTTCCTGTGATTCTCCTGCCTCAGCCTCCCGAGTAGCTGGGATTACAGGCGTCCACCGCCACGCCCGGCTAATTTTTGTATTTTTAGTAGAGACGGGGTTTTACTATGTTGGCCAGGCTGGTCTCGAACCTCTGACCTCGTGATCTGCCAGCCTTATTCTCCCATAGTGCTGGGATTACAGGTGTGAGCCACCGCGCCCAGCCTAAAATTGATTTAAAAAAAAAAAAAAAGAAATGGATACGTTTTTACATCGTTTTTAAAGCGCTACCTAGGTTTGGCCAGGATCATGTATCATTTCACTCTTTTACTTATTAATCATTTTAAAAATTGCAAGCTCCTGATTTACTGATTCCCCCATCCCAAAGTGGAGCGCAACATTTTTATTTTTTCAACGTAAAAGTTGGTTTAAAATACCTTTTCTGAAGAAAAAAAGAAAGAAATCCGCATTCACCACAGTCACTGGACAGGAATCTGCGTGGAGACCCGCGTTCCACTTCCAGAGGTCGACCTTCCCCTGCCCGGGTTCCTGCCGCCCCTCAGCGCCCCCTACACCCCCCACACGCTTCCCGCCGGCCTCCCTCCTCCTTCTCCCGGGTTCCCGCCCCTCAGCGCCCCCTACACCCGCCCCACGCTCCCCTCCAGCTTCCCTCCTCCTCCGCTCTCCGGTTCCCGCCGCCCCTCAGCGCGCCGGCGCGCCCCCTAACACCACCCCCACGCTTCCCGCCGGCCTCCCTCCTCCTTCTCCCGCGTTCCCGCCCACTTTCTCGCCCTCCCGGGAAGCTCCGCCCCCTCCAGCTCCGCAACCCAACTCCCTCAGTCCTGCTGTCGCTTTCCTCTTTCCCCTCCCCGATGGCGGCCTTCGATTGGCTAAGCTTGCCGGCCGCGCGGCGGGGATGCGGCTAGCCGCATTCTGATTGGCTGGACATAGGCTGGGCCCCTCGTGATTGGCTGATTAGAGGAGCCAGCAAGTGTGGCTGCGCTCCGGGGTGTGTGGATACCGCTTTGTTGCCTGAGGGGGGTGGCGGTGGAAGTTAAGGGAGTCAGGCGCTCTCGCTTCTCGGGACCCGCAGTCGCGGCCGCTGCAGCCACTTCGCCCGTGGGCCCTTAGCGTAGGAGTCGCGCCGACAGCAGCCATGAGCGGCGGCGTGTACGGGGGAGGTGAGTGAGCGCGGCCGGACGACAGCGCACGCTTTCTCGGCGTGTGGGGTTGGTGACCGCCGCTCCCGGCCGTCCCTCCCCTCCCGGCGCTCCCTTCCGGTCTCCCGGTCTCGGACCCCGGGCTCCCCGCCCCGTCTCCGCCCCGCGCTCTGCCCGCCTACCGAGCCCACCCGGCTCGGCGCGCGCCTCGGGCGCCCGGGAGTTGCGTGTGTCTGTGGCTCCTCCGGCCTCGGCCCGGGAGGAGCGGGGTTCTGGGGGGCGCGCTCTGGTCTTTAGGGCGTCTCGGGGCTGGGGGCAGCTCAGTGGCCGCCCGGCCCCGGCTTCGGTGACCGCCCAGGGCGCATCTCCCCCAGTGCCTCCCAGACTCGGCTCTGTCGGGACGTGCGCCCTGAGCTCGGAAGGTCCCGGCGTGTGCGAGCGTGGACCGGGGGCTCCCGCCGTGTCCCGTGGGTGGAAGCGCCTGGGGAAGCCGCGGAGGCTGCTGCCCCGCCCGCCTGCGCCCCGTGCGCGAGCCGCCTCACCTTTCAGGAACTCCTGCCTGTGGGTGCTGCGGGGTCTCGGTGGTGACTCGTGGGCGGGGCCTCGGTGGTGACTCGTGGGCGGGGCTGTTTGAGATGAATTCAGGAGCACGTGTGGTTTAAGGATGCCCGGAAAGTTGGTCCTAGGCGTCTTGTGTTTTCACTTTCCTCGAGGAGGCTTGTGGTGTAGTAGAAAGATTACCAGGTGCTGGGTGTTACAGACCGGGGTTGAAACGTCAGCCTCACTACTAAGCGCTTTGGTCTTCGGCAGTTTACGTAACTTTCCAACTTCAAGCCTCGTTTATGGAATAATTCCTAGCCTATGGGGTGGGCGCGAAGGTTACATGAAATAATGCTACATTTGCTACTTTAAAGTCTGGTCCGTGGACCCTCAGTGTCAGCATCACCTGCAAGCCTGTCAGATATGCAGAATCTCACGCCTCATTCAAAATCTGATTTAGAGCCTCCATTTTTGCAAGATCTGCAGGTGAATGGAAACATTGACACATAGGATTCATGTTTTGGGTTGTGTTTGATGAGTTAGAGACCCAGAAAACAAATCCAAACTATTGCTATTCCTGTTTCTAATAGTGATGCTGTTTTTATAAAGGATGTCACTTTACAGGTAGGATGCAACAAAAATAAGATTTTCCTTTATGTTTCCGAAGAGAATCACATCACCTAAAATTTGAAGAAGAAAAGCATTACAATCCTCAAAAAAAAAAAAAAAAAAAAAAAAAAAGAAAGCCTTTTTAACAGAAAAGAGGTGATTCTTGAGGATTTTTATACACTGGAAATTGCATCCTAGGTTTTAAACATCTAGAACTCTGTGGTTCTGTTAAGCATCTTGTCTCCCGTTGCCACTCTCCTGCTTTGGGTTCATGGGTGCTTGATTTTTAAGGAAGCAGAGTACAGGAATTAGATGTCTTTCTCATACTTGAAAAGGTACAGATGTAAAATTCTAAGAATTCAGAGTCTTGAATTAAAATTCCACTAGTTTAATTAACTAATTAGGACAGGAAAATGAGCTGTTATGTTGGATTTTGGATTTTTTTTATATTTCATAAATTGTTTTTTGAGTCCTTGCTATGTGGCAGGTATAGGCTCTGTCATCAAGAAGCTCAATCATTAGGTAAATTGACACCATGTTTCACTGATTCTTAGTTGTACCTTTTTTTCCAAATTTAAACAGCTGAAGTTGGAATATATCTTTTTTTTGTTGTTGTTGTTAATAGAGACGGGTCTTGCTATGTTGCCCAGGCTGGTCTTGAACTCCTGAGCTCAAGCAATTCTCCCACCTTGGTCTCCCAAAGTGTTGGGATTAGAGGTTTGAGCCATTGCTTCCAGCTAGAATATGTTTTAATAGTGCTGGTGTGGCAGACTTTAATTGCCATATATTTTCTTAGTTACGCAGGAAATAATGGTACATCATGTAGTTGATAGCATCTTATATTGATGATAAATGGTAACTGTAATTCAAGGAGAGATGTTCATTAATAACAATATGTAGAAGGGGACAGGTGTGGTGGCTCACACCTGTAATCCCAACACCTTGGGAGGTGGAGGCGGGTGGATCACTAGAGGCCAGGAGTTCAAGACCAGCCTGGCCAACATGACAAAACCCTGTCTCTACTAAAAATACAAAATTTAGCCGGGCGTAGTGGTGCATGCCTGTAGTCCTAGCTACTGGGGAGGCTGAGGCATGAAAATTGCTTGAGCCTGGGAGGTGGAGGTTGCAGTGAGTGGAGATCATGGCCACTGCACTCTAGCCTGGGTGACAGAGCGAGACTCTATCCTAAAAGAACAAAAACGTGTGTGTGTATGTGTGTGTGTGTGTATAAGTGTAAAACAAAGGTAGCACAGAGAATAAAGTTATTGATTCAGTGTGGCGGAGTCAAGGGGCTTTACAATAGAGGTAATGGGGATGATGGAGGAGCAGTGGAAAGGGACAACATATGCAGAAGTTAGATGAGTGAGAGGAGTATGTGTGTTCAGGAGATGACATGTTACCCAGTATGTTAGTGTATGAAGCAGGAAGTAAGACTGCTACCAGATTATGCTACATCTTGATCATCAACTGGCTAGAATGATTTAAATTTTATCAAATACAGTGATGAGAAACCACTGAATGATTCACCCCCTTATTTTTGTCGAAGGATTTATGTACCAAAATAACGGCAGTTACAATATTGAAAGATCACAGTGCAACAATTGGAAGGGTGGATTTAAGAGGCAAAGAATGGAGGCACAATACCTGTAGGGAATTGTAGTTTCCTGTTGAGATAAGAGCTTGCCTGAAGGCAGTGGCAATGGTATTAAAGAGGAGGGATTTTGAGAAATATTTAACAAAATATTTGGCAGAACTTGAAAGATGGAGGTGTTCCCAATGTCTCTCTCTCAGGTTTTTGCCAAAGAGGACCGGTGGTCATCAGTGTGTTAGGCAGTGCTGAGATTAGCTGTGCTTCAGATGTGTTGATTTGGAGATACCTGTGAGGCATCAGATGCAATTATGTTGATGTACAGTAAAAAGTTCCAGATATGGATCTAGACTCTGGTTAGAGCCTGAGAGAGAGAGATTTGAGATTGGAATTATCATCAGTATTTAGGTAGAAGTTGAAGCTATAGGAGTAGAATATATTTCCCAGGAAAGGGTAAATTAGGGAAGGGGCTCTAACATGGGGTTCTTGGCTTTCCCGAAATTTCCATGGTAGAACTATATTTTATCATAATTGGTTTCTTTTATAATCTATTGAAAAGATTCTAAGAAGGGATTCATAAATTTCCTAAGCTGTCTGTATTAGTTTGTAGGGCTGCCGTCATAAAGTGCCACCGTCTTTGTGGCTTAAACAACAGAATTTAATTTTCTCACACTTCTGGAGGCTAGAGGTAGATCTCAGTATCAGCAGAGTTGTTTTTTTCTAGGTCTCTCTCCTCTGTGTGTAGATGGCTGTCTCCTCCATCTTCACATGTCTTCCCTCTGTACATATCCAAGTCCAAATTTTTTCTTAAAAACATCAGTCATACTAGATTAGGACCCAACCTAATGATTTCATTTTAACTTAATTACTTCTTTAAAGACTCCGGTTTCACTGGGCGCACTGGCTCACGCATATATGTATGTAAATTTTTTTTTGAGACTGTCTCACTCTGTCTACCAGGCTGGAGTGCAGTGGCACAGCCTTGGCTCACTGCAGCCTCTGCCTCCTGGACTCAAGTGATTCTCCTGCCTCAGCCTCCCAAGTAGCTGGGATTACAGGTGCATGCCAACATGCCCGGATAATTTTTGTCTTTTTAATAGAGACGGGGTTTCAGCCTAACACGTTGGTTAGGCTGGTCTAGAACGCCTGACCTTGTGATCTGCCCACTTTGGCCTCCTGTAGTGCTGGAATTACAGGTGTGGGCTACCGCGCCCGACCCTCACACCTGTAATCCTAGCACTTTGGGAGGCTGAGGCAGGTGTATCACCTGAGGTCTGGAGTTCGAGACCAGCCTGGCCAATATGGTGAAACCCCATCTCTTCTAAAAATACAAAAATTAGCTGGATGCGGTGGCACGCACCTGTAGTGCCAGCTGCTTGAGAGGCTGAGGCAGGAGAATCGCTTGAACCTGGGAGGCAGAGGTTGCAGTGATCTGAGATTGCGCCACTGCACTCCAGCCTATGTGACAGAGCAAGACTTCATCTCAAAAAAGAAAGAAAAAAGAGATCATTCTGCAGAGTTACTGTCTCTTAATTGATATTTGTAAAGTAATAATGGGTTTAATTTTATTTTAAAAGTTTTTGAAATAGTTCAAATATACTAAAAATGTATAGATGTAAGTTTTTGATGTTACTGTAATCACCTGGAAGTTTGTATGTAATTCAGTACTATACTCACCAATGAGATTAAATAGATGTCATATTTTGCCATATTAATACCTCAGATATTTTAAGAATAAAAATGTTATTGATACAGATTCCCTCTCTCTTCCTTCTTCAGTTCAGGTAACCACTAAACTGAAGTTGGTATGTAACATTACCAGACCCCATGCATACTTTCATGCTTTTATTACATGTGTGTGCATCTGTAATGATTTTTTTTTTAGGAGATGAGATCTTGCTGTGTTGCCCAGGCTGCTGGAGTGCAGTGATGTGATTGTAGTTCACTACAGCCACAAACTACTGGGCTCACCCTATTCTCCTGCCTCAGCCTCCGCAGTAGCTAGGACTACAGGGATATCCTGCCATACCTGGCTAACTTTTTAATTTTTAGTAGAGATGGGGCTTTGTCATGTTGACCAGGCTGGTCTCAAGGGATCCTCTCACCTCAGCCTCCCAAAGTGCTGCGATTACATGCCCGAGCCGTCATGCCTGGCCAGCTCATAATGAATTAAGTAGTATGAGATGGGGTGTGTGTGTGTGTGTGTGTGTGTGTGTGTGTGTATGTGTGTGTGTATATATATATAATATATATGGGTTTTTTGGTAACTAGCTTTTAAAGCTAAGCATTCTTTTAGATTGATTGATGTTGATGTATGTAGATCTACAGTGTTCATTTGAATTGCTGTATAGGATTCTATTGTATGAATATATTATTGCTTATCTATTTCCCTACTGAAAGACCATTAGATTATTTCTGCCATTTCCTATGGCAACATGCGTGTCAATAATAATTATAATAGCAGCTGACACTTAGCATGTTTATTTTCTTTTTTTTTTTCTTTTTTTTTTTTTTTNCCAGGCTGGAGTGCAATGGCGCGATCTCGGCTCACTGCAACCTCCGCCTCCTGGGTTCAGGCAATTCTCCTGCCTCAGCCTCCCGAGTAGCTGGGACTACAGGCATGCGCCACCATGCCCAGCTGATTTTTTGTATTTTTAGTAGAGACGGGGTTTCACCATGTTGACCACCTGCCTCGGCCTCCCAAAGTGCTGGGATTACAGGCGTGAGCCACTGCGCCCAGCCAGCATGTTTATTTTCTAAGACTTCATATACATGAAAGTATTTAACACATTTAATCATTAGAGCATCTTATGAGATAAGAGCTATTATGTACATTTTATATATTAGGAAACTGAGGCAGAGAGGTTAGTAAATTGCTCAGGTTCTTGTACATGTCTCCTTGTAACTTGTATGAGAGAGTGTCTCCAGAATAAATGTGTGTAATTCTATGTATGCACAATTTCAACTTTCATAGATATGACTGAGTTGCCCGTAGTGGTTGTCCCACTTTGGATAATAAATTATAGCATCACCCTAGTTGATGATGGAGGGAGGTTGCTGGCATGTTAGTCTGGTTCATTCACCTCAGAGTAATCCTGGCTAACTGCATCCCCTCTACTAAAATTCAAAGCTCCTATCAGTAGCCTTCCCCATACAACTTTCTCTCCAGATTTTGGTAACAGTTATTTCTTCTTGTTTCTTCAGTTTGAAAAAATGGCAGTGGGTTCATTATTATCAGTTATCACTACAGTACTAGAGTACTGTACTGTCCATTCTGGTTGTCCTATATTTTCCTCTATCTTTGCAAATACTCCTTTTAATAAGTAAACTCAAATTACCCAGTTTTAGTGTACCATTTCTTAACTGATTGAACCGCTACGGAAATACGGTGTATGACTTGTTATATTTTAATTAAATGATTCTTTAAGGTGTATTTGAAACTAGGTTCAAGTGAGTAATGATATGAATATAATTGGGCTGAGTGCAGTGGGTCATGCCTGCAGCACTTTGGGATGCTGAGGCAGGGGATTCCTTGAGCCCTAAAGTTTGAGTCTGTCCTGGGCAACATAGTGAGACTTTGTCTCTACAAAAAAAATTTAAAAATATTAGCTGGGCGTGATGGCATGCACTGTAGTCCCAGCTATTTGGAAGGCTGAGGCAGGAGGATTGCTTGAGCCCAGGAGGTTCAGGCTGTAGTGAGCTGTGATTGTGTCACCGCACTCCAGACTGGGTGACAGAGCAAGACCTTGTCTCAAAAGAAAAAAAAAAGAATGTAGCGCTGGGCGCGGTGGCTCAAGCCTGTAATCCCAGCACTTTGGGAGGCCGAGGCGGGTGGATCACGAGGTCAAGAGATCGAGACCATCCTGGTCAACGTGGTGAAACCCCGTCTCTACTAAAAATACAAAACATTAGCTGGGTATGGTGGCACGTGCCTGTAATCCCAGCTACTCAGGAGGCTGAGGCAGGAGAATTGCCTGAACCCAGGAGGCGGAGGTTGCGGTGAGCCGAGGTCGCGCCATTGCACTCCAGCCTGGGTAACAAGAGTGAAACTCCGTCTCCAAAAAAAAAAAAAGAATGTAATTAATTTTACAGAGCTTTCACATACATTCTCATTTTAAGTACATTAAATGCTTGAATTTTTATATGATACTTTGCAAGCTATTAATGCTAATTAACTTTTAATCTTTTCAGATGAAGTTGGAGCCCTTGTTTTTGACATTGGATCCTATACTGTGAGAGCTGGTTATGCTGGTGAGGACTGTCCCAAGGTAGGTATAATGTTAGAGTTAACTGGATATGTAGAGCCATTCATGTAAATTGAATTCATCCAGAAATTCTAATTAAAAACAAATATCATAAAGACATTAGTTGGGGAAAAAAATGCCTCCTTGGTAAAAGGTGAAACTCCTATATCATGCTTCTGACTCTTACAGGTGGATTTTCCTACAGCTATTGGTATGGTGGTGGAAAGAGACGACGGAAGCACACTGATGGAAATAGATGGCGATAAAGGCAAACAAGGAGGTCCCACCTACTACATAGATACCAATGCTCTGCGGGTTCCGAGGGAGAATATGGAGGCCATTTCACCTCTAAAAAATGGGATGGGTATGACGTTTTCCCAATGGAATTGATTATAGAGGGTACATGGTATATTTTAGATATAAAGCAGTGGCTTCTTATAAGTTGAACATCAGCCATGTTTTTTGTTTTTTATTCCACAAACTGATTTCCAGACACTGAGAATACAAAGATGAATAAGAAATGTTCTTTTTCCTCAGAAGCTTACAGTTAGTGGAAACAGATGTTTACATACGAATAATGGTGCACTGTGGGACAAATGCTACAATGTAGGTATGTGCAGTAAGCAATGGGATTAGAGAGGAGAGTATTTGACTAGTGTTGGGAGTCAGTGATGGTTTTCACAAAGGTCGTAACTCATGATGAATCTTGATCAATGAATAAGAATTAGCCTAGCTGACAAAGCTGGGTAAAGCAGAGGGCCCAGCATGTGTGAAGGGATGGAGTTGTAAAAGAAGCTTATGTGCTTAGAAATGTAATACAATTACATATGGCTGCAGCATTGGGCTCATTAGAGTCAGTAGCAGATAAGGTAGGTAGAGAGCCATCATAAAAGGGCTTGTAAACCGTCCCAGGGTTATATTAAACTAGTTGCTGAAGGATAACCCCAAAGGAATTTAAACAGATGTGATATGCTCATATTTGCCAGCAGGAAAGATTAATAGTAATATGTAGGCTCGATTGAAGGGAGACGGTAGAGACAGGAAGTTCAATAGGGAGGTAGGAGTCCAGATCAGAAATCAAGACGGTTTAAACTGTTAGATCATACTGGTAGAGATTTTGAAGGGACTTTCAGGGTAACCAGGAGACGGTGGTACAAAGTGATCGAGGGAGTAAAAGCAAAAGAGGACTCAAAGTTTCCTAGATTTTTGGTTGGGGCAACTCTACACAGAGAGCACCATGCATTGAGATAGGAATAGAAAAGGAAGGAGCAAGTGTTGTGGTTTTAAAAGGCATGGTTGGCTGGGCATGGTGACTTACACCTGTATAATCCCAGCACTTTGGAAGGCCAAGACAGCAGGTGAATTGCTTGAGTCTAGGAGTTCAAGACCAGCCTGGGCAAAATGGCAAAACCCCATCTCTACTAAAAATATAAACATTAGCCAGGTGTGGTGATGCATACCTGTAATCTCAGCTACTCAAGAGTCTGAGGCACAAGAATCATTTGAACCCAGGCTGCAGAGATTGCAGTAAGCTAGGATCCCGTGACTGCATTCCAGCCTGGATGACAGAGTGAGACTCTGTCTCAGAAAAAAAGGCAAGGTTATTAGGCATACCCAGAATCACTCTCAGGTTCAGTTACTCACAAACAAGTCTCACTCACAGGACTTAGCATATGGTTGTACTCACAGCTAAGATTTATTGTACTGAAGATTCAGATACAAAACAACATCGACAAAGGGAAAAGGGATGGGATGATGAAGTCCAGATGCAAACTTCTGAGAGTCTCCTCACAGAGGAGTCGTACAGGATGTGCTTAATCTCTCCAGCAACAAATTACAACATGTGTTATCTTCCAGGAGAACTCTGAGACTCAGTACGCAAGGATTTTACAGAGAGCTGGTTATGTAGGTACCATCTACCTGGCATGTAACAAAATTTAGATTCTCAGAAGGAAGGCAAGTCTTCAGAACCAACATTGTACAAACAGTGTATGTATAGCAAGCTACTCTTACCATTTAGGGACAAGTGTGATATGAACGTCGGGAACTGTATGCCAGTCATGTTTCCAGACACCAGCTAAGAGTCAGCCTTGCAAGCAGGCCTTTCTCAGGCTTGCAGTGTTAACTCTTTCATGGGTTCACTGAGTTCAAAGTGCTCAGAATATCCAGGTGCTAATTCAGTAAGTAGGTGAATAAAAGGTCATAAGAAGGATTTGAAGATATGGAGTTGCATTTTATTACTCTGAAAAAAAATTGGAATATGAGAAGAGGATTGAAGATGGAGTTCCTGGGGAAGACTTGTATATTTTGACTAATAGAGGATAAAAGGTCCTCTTGAAGGAGAAGGAAAGGGAACAATTGGGATGTAGGAAAAAAATCAGGAGAATAAGAAAAGAAAAAGTTTCAGTGATTCTCAGTGTTTTCTGCCGTGACATTGAAAGCTTTACACTGAGAAAGAAAGAAGTTAAAAAAAAAATCCAGGTGGGCCTGTGGAAGTATATTATATAATTAATGACATTTTTTCTTTGGGCCATGACAGGAAAGTTTGTAAACTCTTGTGTAGGCAATGCTGTCATAATTTAGAGAAGCCAGATGATTAAAAATGTGGAGTACCCATGAATTTGCCTATTAGAAGGTCGTTAGTGTCAGTTCTAGTGGAATGTTTAGGAAGCCAAATTGAAGACATATGCTCTTCTCTAATTTTTAACATGTCTTTTTGTTTTTTTCCAAATAGACTTTAAGTTTTTTGAGTGTCGGGTCTAGACCATACATTCTTTTAACCCCAGCAGTAGGGCCATACAGTTCTTCTGTACTTCCTGTGATCATTCTGATCACATTCTGGGCCTCTGATAAGTACTTATTGAATTGAATAACATTTATTGGGTATTTTAGGTCTGTTAGATTAATTATATTTGGGACAGATCTGGGGGCTGGAGGGACCAAAAAGAAAACAAAGGTACTCTATATAAGGTACTGTGTTAGGAAATTGATCTGTAAAATCAGTAGGTTCTGTATACTGAAGTATTAATTGTCAAGTCAGAGAAACAGTTTCTCAAAAGATGCTGTATTCGTCTTCAACTATGCATTGTTTCTAAGTTACTAATTTTATCTTCTAGTCGAAGACTGGGATAGTTTCCAGGCCATTTTGGATCATACCTACAAAATGCATGTCAAATCAGAAGCCAGCCTCCATCCTGTTCTCATGTCAGAGGCACCGGTGAGATAAAGACTTTCTTTTTCACATTTCTCTAGTTTTTTTTTTTTTTTTTTTTTTTTCTTTTTTTCCTTTAGTTTTTAACTCAATTGATGACTATTTCTTTTTCTTTAAAGAGGCATAGAAATTCATATTTTGAATTTGAAAATTAGGAAAAAGGGATTAATTTTTAATACTATTATATAACTCTTATTTTACTGTTCCAATAAATAAAATATCCAGGGAACAACAAAACACCCTAATGGATTTTGTGGTTATTTCTGTATTTCCAATTATTTGTTTAACATTTTATTTCCTTGAACTGCGTCTCATTTTGATTTATGAATCATTTCTTGTGCCCCAAGGGCAGTGTGTATCTAGTTTTATTTAAGTCTCCAAGAGAGAACTGAGATGTTGAACGAAGGCTGGAAATTTTTGGACCAAAGTCTCTTGTGAAACACATTTGGTACAGAGACAAAAAGGTCCCAGAAAGCAAGCATAATGGTCATAAATGATCAGTATTGTATTGTTACCAACTTATAGTTTCTTTTATGAATACCAATTATAAATGGGAGAATTTGGTGGTCTAAAATTCATACTTAGGATTTGGATTGCCATATTTACTCTTTAGATTTAATAATATGTTTATAAGAATTCCGATTTCCTCATGTGGAAAAGTCTGTAATTTCTAGAATTTATAGAAGCAATTTTATTAAGTAATTTTAATTCTTATCTGATTGATTTAGTAAATTTAATCTATATCTAAAGAAATATTATAGAGGTTTTGCTTTTCATTTTTGTGAGATATTGTGAAAGATTATTTGTCATGGTATTTTATTCTGTTTATGATGTTTTATATCTGTTAACATAGTGCTATATTTTATCTGGAGATAAATCAACTTTTTAATTCTTAATAAATAACTTGCATTTCTTTTTTCCCTTTTCTCAAGTGGAATACTAGAGCAAAGAGAGAGAAACTGACAGAGTTAATGTTTGAACACTACAACATCCCTGCATTCTTCCTTTGCAAAACTGCAGTTTTGACGGCGTATCCTTGAAAGTAATACCTTTCCTTTTGAAGTATATATGATACTACTGAATGTGAGAGTAGAAGACATAAGCCAATTACTGCTTGTTCAGAAGTTGTTTCATTCCCTTCTCTCTTGCTTTTTAGCTATCCATCTTTTAATATTTTTTATTAAAACTGATGATATACCAGAAGGTATGAGGGAAATAAAATAACACTCAAATTCTGAGTGTTAAGATGTTTTTGTTTTTAAGAAGGGGTATGTGGATAGGAGGCAATGTCTAATCATTTATCTTAGGTGAACTGAAGATTGCCATTTTCTCCCTCCCTTCCAATGTCACAGAAAATTGGAAATTGGCTGTAAATTCATTCCCTTTGATGACATTTAGCCATCAAGTCCTACCTGTTCTTCTTCCCTGCCATTTGCTTCTCTCTCTCCCACTGCCACTGCATTCGGTGGAAGCTGGTTCCAGGATTGCTGAAGCACATCCTCTTGTCTGCCCATTCTTTACATTGCAGCTCTAACAATCTATTTTTATTTATTTATTTATTTATTTATTTGGTAGAGATGGCGTTTTGCCATGTTGCCTGGGCTGATCTCGAACTCCTGGACTCAAGCGATCTGCTCGCCTCAGTCTCCCAAAGTGCTGGGATTACAGGCATGAGCCACCGTGCCCAGCCTCTAATAGTCTTTCTCAAGGGCTAGTCTGCTTTTAGCCAGAATCATCTTCCACATTTCTCCCTTTATTTTGCTTTCAGACTATGCTGAAGTACTTGCAGTTCTCTGACCTCGGTGTGTTTTCTTGCCTCTTGGTCTTCCCACATGCTCCTGCTCTGCCCATATTCCTTTCCCCAGCTTACAATTGGATATCCCAGGAATAGGTTTCTCTTTTATGTCCCCACCTTCCCCAGGGCATCCTGAGCTTTTCTTTTTACAGCTTTACTGATCATCTACTTCACTAAACAGAATATCCTTCAGGGAAAAGACAATTTTGGTGCACCTTTATGTGACTTCTGTATTAAAGGAATTTTGGTCCCAGGTGAGCGGTCTCCCTCCTTATTAAGCACCAGACTTAGTAGACACCTAATAGACGTTCAGTAAATATTTGACTAGTGAGTGAATGTCCGTACTCCCAAACATGAGTTGTATGTGCAGGTAGGATAGGCCTTCTGCAGTACAGAGCTGTGGGAAATGGGATCTGCCAGTATTCACTAGCTGTGGAATTCACCTGGAATAGCCTTTCCATCCATTGAGTTGGAGGAGATAGGAACTGCCGTGTGGTTGCCAAACCGCTGAAATGGCCCTTCAGTGCTGTATGACAATGGTTGTAGTCCCTAGCTTAAAGGCCATAACTTCCCACTGTTCTTACGAAGTTTCTGTGCATTTGTTAAATGAATGCATCTTAATTTGTTGTGAGCTCTTTGATAACTCTCCAGAGACTTTCAATGATTATGTTAATTTTGACCAGCTTTATAGTGGTAGATGTCTCTAGGACAAAGGTTTCCCTGAGTTTCTGATACCTCCAGTCCTGCCTCTTGCCATTTGTTTTTAAGCCAGAATTATTTGATAACAATTTTTATCCCTAGATTCACTGTAATACATTTTTAACTATAAGGTATATGTTTAAGAAATAATTTCTGAGACAGTATAAGAGCCTGCCCTTTACAATAAACATGACTTTAGCGGCCTTGATACTTTCTTTTCCTTAATGTTTTAAACTAGATTTGCTAATGGTCGTTCTACTGGGCTAATTTTGGACAGTGGAGCCACTCATACCACTGCAATTCCAGTCCACGATGGCTATGTCCTTCAGCAAGGTAAATGCGTTTAACCAGGATACACTGAGATGATTTTAGATGTCATGAGGACACACATAATGAAATAAAGTGATGAGTAGCACTATCAAAGCATATCAGTTTCTGAATAATATCTTTATGTTAAAAATCTTCAGTATGTAATGCGTATTTAAAACTGATGTGTTGAAGGATAGTTCAGTTCATTTTACCTGAAAAAGTTCTTCATATAAACACACCCACAGAGGAAATTTGTTACAGGAAGTTTAGACTTAATGCTGTCTTAGCCTTGTTTCATCTGTCTCATAGGCATTGTGAAATCCCCTCTTGCTGGAGACTTTATTACTATGCAATGCAGAGAGCTCTTCCAAGAAATGAATATTGAATTGGTTCCTCCATATATGATTGCATCAAAAGTAAGTAATTACTGACTTTTCTTTGCAGAACTTACCTCCAGGTCCCCACCCCTATGAAATGAACTCCATTAACCCAGCATCTCTTGGTACTCTCAGGAAGCTGTTCGGGAAGGATCTCCAGCAAACTGGAAAAGAAAGGAGAAGTTGCCGCAGGTTACGAGGTCTTGGCATAATTATATGTGTAATGTAAGTAACTTTATTCTCTTCACAAAAATGTCACAGACTTTTTCCATGAGTATTAAAAAAAAGTAGATACAGGCTATACATCGTTGAGTAAAATATGGATACTTTATATTTTCAAGCTCTTTATTTTTTATTACTAAATAATTTAGAAGATTAAATAGAACATGATCTCAGGGTCATGCTCTATATTTTTAATGACATTTTACTAAAAAAGGAACTTTGCTAGGGGAGGCATGCTTTTCATACTTGCCAAACAAATATCTCTACAAATTACTACATATTAACTTGGATTACTGTGGTGAGACCTGGAAGGAATTTTAGTTTCATGCTATTCTTCTGAACATCCTTGGCTGAGAAAATGGTTTCAGGTTTTGTAGAGACTTACTAGTATGTCTCAGCTTGTTCTGTTTCCCAGCATCAGTCAGCCGTATGAAAAATGTGTTTCTGTTCAGAACAAGGAACCCATGAAAGATTCTCTTTACTAAAAACCCATCTCTGAACATATGGCTTACTGATGGGGAAGAGGTTAGCAAAGCCACCTGACACCACAGATACACCGTAATTTCTTTTTTTTTTTTCTTTAAAAAAAAAACATATTTTAGGATCGGGGTACACATGCAGGTTTGTTATATAGATAAACTTGTGTCACGGGGGTTTGTTACACAGATTATTGTCCCCCAGGTACGAAGCCTAGTACCCAGTAGTTATTCTGTGTGCTCCATTCACTCCTCTCTCAGGGAGGCCCCACTGTCTATATTCCCTTCTTTGTGTCCATGCGTTATCATCATCTAGCTCCCAGTTGTAAGTGAGAATGTGTGGTATTTGTTTGATTTTCTGTTCCTGTGTTAGTTTGCTGAGGATAATGGCCTCCAGCTCCATCCATGTTCCTTCAAAGGACATGATCTCATTCTCTTTTTTTCACTGCATACTATTCCATGGTATGTATGTACCACATTTTCTTTATCTAGCCTTCCACTGATGGGCATTTATTTTGTGTGTTTGCTATGGTGAATAGTGGTGCCTTGAACATATGCACACATGTGTCTTTATGATAGGCTGATTTATGTTCCTTTGGGTATATACCCAGTAATGAGATGGCTGGGTCAAATGGTAGTTCTGGGCCAGGCATGGTGGCTCAGGCCTGTAATTTGAGAGGCTGAGGTGGGTAGATTCTTTGAGCCCAGGAGTTTGAGACCAGCCTGGGAAACATGGCAAAACCCTGTCTCTACAAAAGCATAGAAAAATAGCCTAAGTTGGTCTGGGTGCAATGGCTCATGCCTGTAGTCCAGCACTTTGGGTGGCTGAAGCAGGCGGATCACCTGAGATCAGGAGTTCAAAACCAGCCTGGCCAACATGGTGAAACCCCGTCTGTTCTAAAAACTATAAAAAAATCAGCTGGGCATGGTGGTGGGTGCCTGTAATCCCAGCTACTCAAGGAGGCTGAGGTAGGAGAATTGCTCGAACCTGGGAGGCGGAGGTTGCAGTGAGCCGACACTGTGCCGCTGCACTCCAGCCTGGGCGACAGAGTGAGATTCCTTCTCAAAACAACAAAAAAATAAAAATCAGTTAAGTGTGGGGGCGTGCACCTTTAGTCCCAGCTGCTTGGGAGACTGAGGTGGGAGAATCACCTGACCCCAGGGAGGTCAAGGCTGCAGTGTGCCGTGATTGCACCAGTGCACACTAGCCTGGACAACAGAGTGAGACCCTCATCTCAAAAAAAACCCCAAATGATGGTTCTGTTTTTAGCTTTTTGAGGAATTGCCACACTACTTTCAACAGTGTTTGAACTAATTTGCATTCCCACCAAAAGTGAATAAATGTTTCCTTTTCTCTGCAACCTTGTCAGCAGCATATGTTATTTTAATTTTATTATTATTGTTTTTTTTTTTTTTCAAGACAGTCTTGCTCTGTCGCCCAGGCTGGAGTGCAGTGGTACAATCTTGGCTCCCTGCAACTTCCGCCTCCACCTCCTGGGTTCAAGCGATTCTTCTGCCTCAGTCTCCTGAGTAGTTAAAATTATAGGCACGTGATGCCACACCTGGCTAATTTTTGTATTTTTAGTAGAGATGAGGTTTCACCATGTTGGCCAGGCTGATCTCAAACTCTTGACCTCGTGATCCACCCTCCTTGGCCTCCCAAAGTGCTGGGATTACAGGTGTGAGCCGTCATACTCGGCCGTATTTTTTTACTTTTTAATAACAGCCATTCTGACTGGTGTGGGATGGTATCTCATTGTGGTTTTAATTTTCATTTCTCTGATGATCAATGATAATGAGCTGTTTTTCATATGGTGTTGGCCGAATGTATGTTTTCTTTTGAAGTGTCTGTTCATGTCCTTTGCCTGCTTTTTAATGACGCGGTTTGTCTTTTCTTTGTAAATTTGTTTAATTTCCTTACAGAAGCTGGATATTAGACCTTTGTGAGAGACATAGTTTGCAAATACTTTCCCCACTTCTGTAGGTTGTTTACTCTGTTGATAAAAATTAATGTGTATCTAGCAAAAGAAAATAAGAGTAAAATTATGAGTCATTATTTACTATGAGAAGGATCATATCTACCTGACAGGTTTTTAAAAAATTATTTATTTCATATATACACATATATTTTTTTAAAGACAGGGTTGGTCTCATGTGGTGGCTCACATCTGTAATCACAGCACTTTGGGAGGCTGAGGCTGGTGGATCCCAAGGTCAAGAGGTAGAGACTATCCTGACCAAAATGGTGAAACTCCGTCTCTACTAAAAATACAAAAATTAGCCAAGTATCGTGCCGGGCACCTGTAGTCCCAGCTACTTGGGAGGCTGACACAGGAGAGTTGCTTGAACCCAGGATGTGGAGGTTGCACTGAGCTGAAATTGCACAACTGCATTCAAGCCTGGATGACCAAGCACAACTGTCTGGAAAAAAAAAAAAAAAAAAAAACAGAGTCTCGCTCTGTCACCCAAGCTGGAGTGCAGTGTTGCATTTGTAGTACAGTGCAGCCTCAAACACCTGGGCTCCTCCCGCCTCAGCCTCCTAAAGGACTACAGGTGCACGCCACCATGTCTAGCTAATATTTCTATTTTTTATTTATTTTATATTATTTTTATTTTATTTTTTTGAGACAGAGTCTCACTCTTGCCCAGGCTGGAGTGCAGTAGTGCAATCTTGGCTCACAGCACCCTCCACCTCCTGGGTTCAAGTGATTCTCCTGCCTCAGCCTCCTGAGTAGCTAGGACTATTTAATAGAGATGGGGTTTCACTGTGTTAGCCAGGATGGTCTTGTTCTCCTGACCTCGTGATCTGCCCGCCTTGGCCTCCAAAAGTGCTGGGATTACAGGTGTGAGCCACCGCTGTATTGCCCAGGCTGGTCTTGAACTCCTGGCCTCAAGTGATCCTCCTGCCTTGGCCTCTCAAAGTGCTGAGATTTCAGGCATGAACCACTGCAGCCCGCTCTATCTGACAGTTTTTGCACCTAAAAATAAAGATTTTTTTAATATGAGGAAAAATTAGGATGATTAGTCATTTTTTCTAGATATTAAACAAGATTTTTCTAGAGGTCATATTAGTTCATAGCATTTTATTAAACTTTTATACACTGTACAGTCATTAAAAGTTACATAAAATGTGATGTATATATGTTGCTTCTAATCTAGCTTATTTTTAAGGAGAAACTCGTCTTCTGAAGTTGATTTTGTTATGCAGGACTGTGGTGCAGGGGTTCCCTGTTGTTCATCTCTTATGTTTGTGTCATAACTGTTGTAACTTAAATGTGTGTAATTTAGCTTCTAATGCGAATGTTTAGAATTGGATTTCTTGATACTCAGAATCCTTGTGAGGTAGATTTATACTCTTAAAATGATTTACCCATACAGAAACATGGTCCAGTTTTATTCTGAAAAGTATTTAAAATATGTTATAAAAGTGTAGATTACAAAGATAAATCTCAACCTTGTTTTTTAAACTTTTTTCTTTTACTCATAGTGTGTTATCCAGGATTTTCAAGCTTCAGTACTTCAAGTGTCAGATTCAACTTATGATGAACAGTATGTTTTCTTATTTAAATTGTTACTTTATAAATAAGGAAAGGATTTGTTTAAAAAATATCATGGAAAGTCCTTAATTGAATAATGCTTAAAATATTCTCACTCCCATTATTTTACAAGTTGATAATTCCCTAGTAGTTTATCATTTTGAAGAGAATTAATTTTGTCTTTTGTGTTATACTGTTTAATACGTTTTCAGAGTGGCTGCACAGATGCCAACTGTTCATTATGAATTCCCCAATGGCTACAATTGCGATTTTGGTGCAGAGCGGCTAAAGATTCCGGAAGGATTATTTGACCCTTCCAATGTAAAGGTATAAAAGGTTATTTCGTAATGAGCCTGGCTTTTCCTGTATGTGTAAGGAGTGTTTGTGATTATAAAGTAAGACTAAATGTTTTGGATGTGCTTTAACCGTTTGAAGTTCTTCCATGTGACTGCTTGTTTTCTTTTGTTGTAGGGGTTATCAGGAAACACAATGTTAGGAGTCAGTCACGTCGTCACCACGAGTGTTGGGATGTGTGATATTGATATCAGACCAGTAAGTGCCAGATCTTTTAGGGGACTGAAGTGTCCCCAAGTCATTGTTAGGTTGTCAATGTCATTGACTTTGAAGTTTGTTTTATAACAGTAGAGGTAAAAAGAGGAAGTACTGAAAAAGGAAAAATCAAAACTCTAGAGCTATGGAGTCCAGTTTGGTAGCTACACGCTACATGTGGCAATTTAAATTAAATAAAAACTTAAAATTCATCTCTTCAGTTATCTTAGCCTCATTGTACATGTGGCTGGTGGCTGCTGCAGCAGGCAGTGCAGATACAGAACATTTGCATCATCACAGAAAGTTCTTGTACACAGTGTCGCGCTAGAGATTTGCTGAAATGTGGCAAACCAAAATATGTATTGGTGATTTTCTTACAGATAGCACAACTTCTGCTTTTATTTTTCAGGAAGGTGTGGTTTAAATTATGTGAGTAACTTTTACATGAAGTTTATAATAGATGATCTTCATATTTTTTTGTGCTTTGTCAGGTTTTAAATACTAGCTCCATATTATATACTTCACTCATTATCAGTGATAGGTCCTTGGAGACTGCAACTTTAAGTGAAATGATTATAGTAGGTTCTTGAAGGACATTGTTTCAGGAAAAAAATTGGTTTTGTTACATGTCATTTTGCTGAAAGTCAGTTTCGAAGGACATATTGATGACATTAAGTGGGGACTGGCTTATCTTATTTAAACCTGATTCAGCTTATTGCCCGCAGACTGCCTGGATTTTGAGTAAATTAATTTGCTTAAAGCATAGTGCTAATAGCGACTATATTGTTCAGAAAAGGCTTTGAATGGCTGTGAAAATCATGCTTTATTTCACCAGAAACCTAGCAGGCATGTGATGTTTCAAGGACCAATAGGAGTGTCAGTTTGGGATTTTTTTTAGCGCAAATACAAGCCCACCTTTGGGGAAAGGTAATTGAAGTATATTTATTACAACAGTGGTAACTTTGTTTTTAGTGAAATTTCTCCTTTTAACTAATGAGATCCTTTTTTATTCCATTTTCTACTTCAAAATTTAGATGATTTAGACATTTGGAATGTGTTTTAAAAATAGGAACTTATCCACTAAAACAGGTTGACTTTTAACTTTCTGAAGCATACATGCAAATTCAAAGTAAATATATTTTGTATAAGTAGTAGTTTATTTTTATTTGGGGAGGCCTCAGCATGTGTGTTTTGGAAAAGCTCCCATGTGCTTCTGATGCATACCTCTGTAAAAGAGAAAGGTAGCAATCATTTTGGACAGGAATATGTTCAGAGTTTATTTTTGTCCATCATAATCATAAAATAATCTGTCTAATTTTGAGTATCTTAACTTCCAGATGAGCATTCTTTTTCAAAATATTTGTAATTTTAATTTTTGGCTGGCAGTTGGTATTAAATTTTCCAGATGAGCATTCTAAGATAAAGCTGTTATAAAATACGCTTCTATTATTGGCAGCTATCTGCCAAAAAATATGATCATTTTTAGAACGATTCTTTTAAGTTAGCGGCTCTTAAAACTTTGTGCACATTAAACTAATCTTGGGAGTTAAAAAGCATGCCTGCCAGGCACAGTGGCGTGTAGTCCCAGCTGCTTGGGAGCCTGAGACAGGATTGTTGGAAGCCAGGAGTTTAAGGCTGTGGTACGTTATGATTGTGCCTGTAAATAGCCACTGCATTCCAGTGTAGGCAATATAGCGAGACCCTGTCTCTAAAGTAATCTTGCCTGGATCCCATTCCCAGAAATTTGTATTTAATTGCCCCTAGGAATTTGTGTTTTAAAAGCTCCTTATATGAGTTGAATGTATAGCCAGGAAGGAAGGATCGATGGATTAAGCTATTAAGTGTATATAATAGTAAAACATTTCCAAAAAAAAAAAAAGAAAGGGAAAATTGTAGTAGAGGACATGGTTATATTTGTAGTTGTATTTAAAACTTTTGGAAACATTTGGAACGAATTGATTTTTCTTTTATTTTTATCCTAGGGTCTCTATGGCAGTGTCATAGTGGCTGGAGGAAACACACTAATACAGAGTTTCACTGACAGGCTGAATAGAGAGCTGTCTCAGAAAACTCCTCCGGTAAGTCCTGTTCTTGAATGGTATTCTTCAGTCGTATATATTCTCACTGATGGTGTAATTTCATAGATGAGGGTTTATTTTTTAATAGAGAGATGATATATGTACCTGGTAGAGTATTACTAAAGTTAATATCCTACAACCAAGTTTTCTTCGTTGACATCTGTTAGTTTCTCTTAAATTATTTGAGTCTCATTTATTAACTTAATATTTAAGTGCCTATAGTCTACTAGGCACTAGTCCTGCACACCACGGGCTCTGTCTACTAGCATGTTCGACATGCAGAAAATGACGACTGTAACATGCTAAACAGTTCAGTATGCCATGAACCAGGTGTTATCGGGAACACCGAGAAGCCACTGCTTAACTCTGCAAGTATCAGAGGATAGCCTCATTAGGAAGCTATGGTTTGAATGAATAGTTCAACTCATTACTAATTTATGAAAGGATATCTAAATGGAATAAAACCATTTGCAAAAATATTAAGAGAAGATGGGTATGTTTCAGTAATTCAAAGTAGTTGGCTTTCAGTCTGTACAGAAGTGGGGAAAGCAATATGGCTAGAAAGATGGATTAGTTTCCTAGAGCTGCCATAACAAAATACAGGTTAGTGGCTTAAAACAACCGAAATTCATTGTCTTGTAGTTCTTGAGGCCAGAAGCCTCAAGGTGTCAGTGGGGCTATGCTGAATCTATACGGGAAAATACTTCCTTCACAGGATAAAATATTGCAGTAGGCTGATGAGCACGTATGTTTGTTTTAAAAAGATCAGTGGGTGTATTGTAAGAACTTTTACAAGGATAGAAAACCTTGGTTTCAGAAGATAATTTGTATAGTACTTCGCTAACAGAATGACAGTTGTAATCCTTTAACTTTAAATTTAAAAATTCTATTGGCTGGGCATGGTGGCTCACACCTGTAATCCCAGCACTTTGGGAGGCCAAGGCGGGTGGATTACAAGGTCAAACCAGCCTGGCCAACATGGTGAAACCCTGTCTCTACTAATAATACAAAAATTAGCTGGGTGTGGTGGCACGTGCCTGTAGTCCCAGCTACTCGGGAGGCTGAGGCAGGAGAATTGCTTGAACCCTGGAAGCAGAGGTTGCAGTGAGCTGAGATGGCGCCACTGCACTCCAGCCTGGGTGACAGACCAAGACTCTGGCTCAGGGAAAAAAAAAAAAAAAAGAAAACAACAACAAAAACTTAAAAGTGTTTTTTTGTAAGGTTGTTCTGCACTAAATACTAAATTTAAAAAACCTTAGTGGTTACATTTACATAGGCCTAACAATATCTATAGATCTGTATATTTCATAGTCTTGGTTTCCCATATAAAAGAATGTTTTACATATGCCACGTTTCTATAATTAAGTGAAAGAACAGGAAAAATATTCTACTTAATAGTTACCCATCTTTCATACCTACAAAAACCCATGTTTACCCTATCCCCAGTCCCTTCTACCCACCCATATCCCATACTCTACCCCTGCTGCACTTAGAAAAGCTCACAGAATGTGTTCATTTATAGAATAATTTGAAGATGTCAGCAACTTGAGCACTGTCCCCAGAGGCAGATTCCTTGGTAGGAAGAAAAAAAGCTCTTGATAAAGAAAGTGACATAGGGGATAGTACTGTACAATAAAATGACATATTATCAAGAGAAAGTGAGAGTCAAAACAGAAGCACTGATTTGGAAGGAAAGTAGTATAAATAAAAAATTAACCTGAAATCTGATGGCTGCGTTTTTATTTGGAAGGGTTGGGGTGAACTAAGGAGGTATTAGGATAGTATGAAGGCCGAGAAAGGAAGCAGTTAGATAAGGTTGGGGAGGACTACAGAACAGGAGGCAGATTGGGATAATGACTATGTTTGTGTAGATTAAAATTTTCTTAAAAAAATCCCAAACTAAAATGCAAAGATTAAATTTTTCTAAAAAAATAAATAATTGTTTGGGTTAGATGAAATGAAATAATACATAAAGTCTTAGCACAGTACCAGATGTATAGTGTTAGGTATGGGTTTGCTCTTTTAGGATAGAAATTGTGAATGCTACACTTCAGTATGCACTTTTCTAAAGTTTGTATGTTTTCTCATCACATAATTGCATATTAAAAGCCATAATCGAAGTACTTTAAAAAATCTATACATTAGTCTAACCTATGCTTGTTATCCTAGCTATTTGAAAATTAGTCAGTGTTTGAACTACAGGGAACCATTAAGAAGTCTGTCAAAATCGAATTTCCTGGCTGGGTGCAGTGGCTCATGCATGTAATCCCAGCAGTTTGGGAGTCTGAAATGGGCAGATTGCTTAATTGCAAAAGTTCAAGACCAGCCTGGAAAATATGGAGAGCAAGACCCTGTCTCTATTTAAAAAAAAAAAAAAGAAAAAGGAATTTCCTAAGTTGAGTCACAAGATTTGATTGTATAATGTGCATTCTTCTCTCTGTTTCAGAGTATGCGGTTGAAATTGATTGCAAATAATACAACGGTGGAACGGAGGTTTAGCTCCTGGATTGGTGGCTCCATTCTAGCCTCCTTGGTTAGTGAATGAGCTACTTTGCAAAAATATTCTTACTGAATTATACTAAATTTAGTAAAAATACTAAAAATAATTCCAGTGCTTCATTTATCTTTGCATTTTAAAACTGTCAAATGAGTGGAGGACCTAATAGGATAACCAGTTTTATGTGTTCTGATGTAACAGAATGCCTCTTTGTCTAAATAGTGGACATTTGTCACCCTAATTTCAATTTCCCTTCTCAAAAAGAGATGGAAATACGTTAATGTATGCATACCTTTTCTAATAGCACCCCCACTGGCACTGGTCAGGGCTTGTCTGGAGTGCATTTAAAATTAAATAATTCCTTCTCAAGTTCTGGTCATTCCCAGTCTCCCAGTGAATACAGGAAGACAGGAATTGGTTGGAGCAAATGGTGAAGTCATGGTGCTGGGTCTAAGATGTTGCTTGGACTACCATCTGCCTTGACTAAGGAGAAAAACTCCTGGTACTTTTCTGCATCCTGGACTTAGAGCGTTTCTCCCTTTATATACGGTAACATATATCTGTGCATGGTATACTTACATATATACTGTATATAAAGGGGGAGGATACACTTTACCTCAGAGCAACAAAAGTCAATGTCATTAAGTACTCAGTCAAGCCTTCCTACAGTTCCCGTTATTGCCTTAGGGTGGCATCAAGCCGTCATACCTAAACCCTTAGTCTTCCTTGCCAGTATTTTCTAAATCCTGTGCAGTGTAACAGATACAGAAGAACTTAGTATTCTTTCTAACCATAAAGGCAAGGCTGTGTTTAGATGGTTGTGGAGGAGGGCAGAAATAAGAAGAGAATACTTGAGTACTGTTTTGGAGGACAGGATTCTTAAATGAATTCTTCAAAGTTTAGGAGTTGTGCAAATAAGATGTTACAAGAAAAAAAAAAGGCTGGTGCAGTGGCTCACACCTCTAATTCCAGCACTTTGGGAGGCTGAGGCAGGAGGATCGCATGTGCCCAGGAGTACAAGACCAGCCTGGGCAAGAGAGTGCGACCCCATCCCGACATCAATTAAAAATGAGGCATGGTGGCACGCCCCTGGAGTCCCAGGCTGAGGTGGGAGGATCCCTTGAACCAAGCAAGGAGCTAGAGGTTGTTGTGAGCTACGATCACGCCATTGGACTCCAGCCTGGCTGACAGAGCAAGACCCTCTCTCAAAAAATAAAAAGAAAAGCCGTTTCTAGTAAGAAGTAAGCCGTTATTAATTATATAAATTTCTTTCCATTTTACAGGGTACCTTTCAGCAGATGTGGATTTCCAAACAAGAATATGAAGAAGGAGGGAAGCAGTGTGTAGAAAGAAAATGCCCTTGAGAAAGAGTTCCCAAGCTTCTACCTTCCTTTGTCACCTTACGTTTCATAGCTTTAGTATACTCAGGAAAAGAACGACCATCTTTTGTAGAATGTTTGTACATTTTTGCATATTTCAATTTCCACTTAAATTTTTTAAGGCTTTAACTGGCTCTATAAATTAAGTTTGTGCTTTCCTTGAAATGTACTTATTCTTATTACAAGCATTTTATAATTTTGTATAAATGTCTATTTTCTCTAAATATTTTGCTTTCAGTAAAATGCTTTCCAACTCTGTTTAGTATATGAATTACCAGTGGATTGGTAGGATTGCTTTTTATTGACTAGTAAAAGTTACTGCCTATGCTTTTTACCTTAGGCTTACATAATTAAATAAAAATTAGCCATTCCAGAAATATTTTTTGGACTGTTGTACATTGTGACTTACTACTTGAAGGACTAAATGTATTATCATTACTTTGAATCAAAGTACTGTTTATTAACAGCAGTACCCACATCCTCTTCATATCCTATTAACAATAGTTACCCAAGTTCAGAAACTACAGTATTGCCTTTGGTGTGGCAGTTATGCAGGTGACATTAAAGCCTGCTTAAATGTCAGAAATTATAAACTGGGAATTTAATCTGAACTTTATACTTGATTTTTAGAAAATAAATTAGCTTCTACCAAATTAGCTAATTAGCATGCCATATTAACACTTAGAACAACTAATCAGTGAAGTCACTTACTTGACTAAAAACAGAATTTCTTTATAAACCACTTAACATATTTATTTACTATTATACACAGACTTATGCAAGAAAAACAAAATGGTAAATTTAAGAGTTCAGACATCCTAGACAGGACTTGATTTCTGGGCTTCCGCGAGATGTGGAAACTTCTTTAGAAGAATTTTTGATTTCTTCTTCTCTAAATTTTCCTTCCGTGCTTTGATGCGGGCTCGTTTCTCACGTTCCAGTCTAGAATTAAAAGAGCATAACAGCAATTTATACAAAAGTATGTCCCTGTTATTCAATACTATCAAAATATGCATAAATCAATTACATCAAAGCCTCAAACACGCCAGCCTCTGTATTTGGTGTGTTCTGTATATTATTAAACTTAAACAGTAATCACTGTAAACCTACACAAGTCAAGAGCATCTGAAACCCTATACCAACTATCCCTCCCTATTTCCTGACTAGAATGAATGTCCAGATCTTATGAACCTGTAACAGACTGGGCCTTAAATTCAATCCTGATATGACTAAGCTTCATCTCTTAGCAGGTGTTATTCTCTCTGTTTATAGGGGAAATGATAAGCTACAGTGAGTAGCATTTGAAAGTAGGGAATTCCTACAAGTTTCAGGATATATCTCAGGATGTCAAAAATCTAATGTGCTCAATAAAATTACAGGGTTTCTAAAACACGACAGAAAGACAACACCTTGCTAAGAGATGATTCTTAGGCTGTGGCTAGATTATTCTTTAAATGAGTTTGTTCCCACACATCAGTATCCCAGGACACAACACATCTGCACAAATCACAAATTTTACTTGACCTGTCAACATAGGAGTTGTAAAAATTGAAAATGAAAAATCCTTGGATACCAAGCCTCTACTGTATTTAAATTCCTATCTTAGAGGATATTGATGAATAGAAATAAGCTTATATAAATATAACAAAGAGATGTACTGCTGAAGTTACTAGTTTTTTGGGAAAAAGATAATACAATATGCTAGTACTATGGGAAAGGTCACGGAAATTTGAGATAAGTATTACAGCTGGGTGAAGTAAAAACGCACATACACAGGGAAAAAAAAGACTAAACAAAGTCAAAATGGGATCACCCATTCTATTCATCAATCTTTGCTCCAACTAAATTTTGACCATTTACAAAACATAAGAAACTATCTGAAAGGAAAAAGTTTTGCTATTCTTATGAATACTCAGAAGATGATGCTACATTCTCTGATGGTGAGGCTAGAAAAGGTAGTTTCAAAAACAAAATCATTAGAATATGTATAAAACCTATAAAGTGATACTGGATTGACATTTCTCATTATTTTTAAAGTTATTTACAACTTCACCATGTGACTAAGGGACAAACGGATCAAAGAGCACAACACGGCTTGGAGCAATCTCAGAAAATAACAGTGTAGTCAGATTTTTTCCATTGCTTAGCATTTAACTAGGTCTTAAATGTGAATAGGAAAGACTTAAAAGCTGTAGCAACAGGAGAAGCACAAGTGGAAAATGAGCAAGGAACATTTAGGAAACAAGGCAAGAGTTCCAACTTTGACGAAGAGTAGGTAGCTGAGACTTGCAGGAATGCCGGGAGGAAAAGAGTTTCCAATTTTATCCTGTAGACAAGAAGCTGCTGTATGTTTCTGAACAGCACTGATGTGATTTAAAAAAAAAAAAAAAAAAATGCTTGAGGAAAATGAGCCAGGAGGCAGTATTTGAATGGACTGGAGTAAAGAACACGTTTGGCAGTTCAACCTGAAGACGCTGCCCCAGGGCAAGGCAGTGGGAGAAGAGATCCTGGAGACGTTCGGCAGCAAGATTGAAATCTAGGACTGATTACATACACAGCAGTGGTGATGAAGAAGACATGGTTTAGTGCCCACGCAGACTGGGCATTCTACAGATTAAGTGAGGACAGGGGTAGCTGGTTCGGTGGGGAAGATGAGTAATTTTAAATGTGATTCTAAAGTACATTAAACACTTTAGAGCCAAGTTTAGAGACAGATTGCATTCCTGTTTAAATTGTTTTTACAAGTTTGTTTTGGTATGAAAATCTTTCGGGGGAGAAAATTGGTTTTCGAGGAACTTGCTAAAAGTAGAATGTATTATTCAAGAGAGTCGTTAAAAGCTGTGGTTCTTGTGCTACTATTGTGCTGCTACAATTTCCCCTTTAATTTTCCAGCTGCTTTCCCAGCTTTGAATTCTATTTCTAGCACCTTTAGCCGGAGCTCTGGTTCCTCTGCCCTGTCTCTCTCTCGAGCCACAGCAATGGGAGTTGAGTAGCACCCTTGGCCCAGGAAACCATAAGCTTGCTGTACTTTTCCCTTCTACTTGCAGTTTTTGGGTATTAAACTCCATCCTATTTAAAACTCCATCCTATTTAAAATAGCTCTTTAAAAAAAAATCTGAAGTTTGTATAGTTATCAGCGAGTGGTTCATGGGAACACTGAACTCCTCTGTCATAACAGAAGCCCTGTGTTCTTCCTACTCCGGGATAAACCTTGACGAAGGAGACCCAGGCATCTGGGATCACCTCCCCCTTGACTTCCATACTGCATTTCAATAGAAGAAAAGGCTGGCCACCTGGCACCTCCTGAATCACCTTCCTGTAAATAACACGCTTGGTATTGGGGAAACTCTCTGGAAGACACTGTTTTTACTTAAACAAGATCCTTTTCACATGTGATTTCTAAAACTGTAAACCCAGAAACCTTTTCACATGTAATTCCTAAAGCTGTAAATCCAAAACCCTTTCACTCGTGATTTCTAAGGCTGTAAACCTAAGATTCTTTCTTGTGTAATATCTAGAGTGTAAGCCTATATAAAGGCAAAACCTTTCTTTGTTGGACGAGCTGGATTTAGATAAATCATCGCCCGGCTCCCGGCCGTAATAATAAACCCCTTCCTTCCCCGTTCTGTGTTCGAGAGCTCTGTTTCTCGCGGCCACTCCTGTTACAACCTCATGAAGGAAAAATGTGCTGGAGGAAATATTTGGAGATCAACATTCTTCAGGATAACATGAGTTTATTTTTATCTTTTCATGAGTTTAGATATAATACAACAGACTTCTCTTCCTAGCCCCTTTTCTTTTTAACAGCCTTGCAGTAACATGAAGTCACATTATATGCAGTTGAATTATTTGGGCCTTCATTTTCATATAACAGTAGAAAGTTTTCTATATACATATAGATAGAAGAATAGAAAGGGAATAAAACTTTTGAAATGATACGTCCTATAATGTTAACAGTGGCTATTTCTTTTTTTTTTTTTTTTTCCTTTTTTTTGAGACAGAGTCTCACTCTGTCACCCAGGCCGGAGTGCAGTGGTGTAATCTCAGCTCACTGTGACCTCCGCCTTCCAGGTTCAAGCGATTCTCGTGCCTCTGCTTCCTAAGTGGCTGAGATTACAGGTGCACACCACCACGGCTGGCTAATTTTTGTACTTTTAGTACAGACAGGTTTTTGCCACGTTGGCCAGGCTGGTCTCGAACTCTCCTGACCTCAAGTGATCTACCTGCCTCAGCCTCCCAAAGTGCTGGGATTACAGGCATGAGCCACTGTGCTTAGCCAACAGTGGCTTTTCTGAAGGTGGGCTTATATATGACTTCAATTTTTCTTTCTACCTGACTTTCCTATTTTTTAAATTTCTTATGTAATAACAGAAATTAAAATTTAAAGAAAGCTTAACGTATGTCATCTGGTATAAAGATAACATGTTTTATTATTAAGGGTACTTGTGCTCACCTGAGAAAACGGTCCACATAAGGCATTGCGAAGAATCGTTTCCTATTGTATCTTTTATTTAGGTGCCAAGGTATAGGCCACGGCTTGAACTTGTGCCTGCCAATAAGGCAAAAAGTTACTTGCCTTAAAGAAAACATTTAATACAATTTCACTTTCCTAATTTACCTCAAATGGGTTAGTCCAAATAAAAATTAGTAGAAAATAAAATAGATAAATGCTCTTAATGAGATGCTTTGGCAATTCCTCTCTTTTCTGTTTTGGACTTACTGGTTATAGACAGCATACGCTCTCCAATTTGGTTCCAAGCAGCCCTGTTACTACCAACTCCATTAAAAGAACCTACCAAATGAGTCATAGTGGCATACTGTCAAGAGTACAGGGAAGGGCTCTAAGCAAAATGCCTTCCCCATTCTGCCTACGTTAAAAGTCTAATGATGCTTCATCTTGGTTGTTCATCCCAAAGGTAAATGAAATTCCTTCTGCGGGGGGGTTATTTACCTTTGGGTTGAACAGCCTCACTTCAGAAGGAGGTTTATTTACACCAGCTTTTCGCAGTTATTTATGCCTCAGCATGACTGTTAATTATCAAATCCTTTCCCGAAGGCTGACAAGAGTGTGGGATTTGGATGCAGGAGCAACAAGGAGGTATAAAAAAAAAACTATTTCATTATTTGTAGGGCTTATCCTGATGGCAATGGGAGCAAACTGAAACTGGTTCATGTGACATTCCCTGAGACTTTAAAAAAAAATAGTTCCAGGTTCTCAAGGGGCAAAGAGGACAGATGTGTGTCCTGATGTTAGCTTCATGGGTTTTACACCTTCTGAAGTGACATGTGTACACGTACATTCTTCTGGGGAAATTATCAATTAACTTTCATCAAATTCTCAAAAGGTCTTGTGATTCACGTAAGATTAAGAACCACACTCTCTTCCTTTCTCCGCCATCGTGGCGTGTGCTTTACTCTGTTTCTCGCCATGTCTTCTCACAAGACTTTCAGGATTAAGCGATTCCTGGCCAAGAAACAAAAGCAAAATCGTCCCATTCCCCAGTGGATTCGGATGAAAACTGGTAATAAAATCAGGTACAACTCCAAAAGGAGACATTGGAGAAGAACCCAGCTGGGTCTATAACAAATTACACATGAGATGGACACATATTTATGCTGTCCGAAGGTCACAATCGTGTTACCAAATCAAGATGAAAAATGTCACCACTATCTGGAGAAGTTTGAACAGTTTCCTCTCTGGATCTGTTATGAAGGCATTAGTTAGTACAACCCACAGTGCTTCCATTATTCATGTTAAAAAAAAAAAAAAAAAAAAAAAGAAGGCTTTGTTTGCCTGGGTTCAGTAATAAATATGTGTGACCTTTCAGTTCCAAAAAAAAAAAAAAAAAGATTAAGAACGACTACAATACAGACTTATAGATAACTGAATCACAGGAAATGGGAGGTCTAGGCTGGTTTTATCAGATAAAGCTACCTTCACTCATATTCACCTTCATTAAGGTCCAAAAGGGGTGTGGGACCTCTTTTTATATTAGACATAACTCTAACGTTATCTCATATGCTGCAAGTTTTTTTTTTAAAGATATTGGGCAGCGGAATGAGGCATGGATTTTACTCTCATTTTAGAAGAGCCACAATGTAACTACATACCAGATGACTCTTCCAAAGATGTCTCTTCTCCAAGCACCAGGTCGAGCTCTTTCTTGACCAGTCTGAAGAAGCCTTATGGCATCTTCTCTTTCCTGGACAACGGTATCTAAAGCATCCATGGACTCTACTACCTGAAAAGAGAAGAGAAAGATCTTCCTGGACAACTGTATCTAATGCAGCCAATGAATCTGCCACCTGAAGAGAATGGAAAGACCCAATTTTAACAATCACCTACTACAAAATTCAAAGAAAGAGAATGTATAGACACTTCTGCTACAAAAAAATTAACGATAAATATTCATGCCAAAGAACCACTCTGTTAAGTACTTCCTAAAAATCTTTTTGGCACACGAAGGTCTACATGGGTGTCTATATTACCACTTTCTATATTTTTAAAAAAGCTTATAGTTGTATTTAAATACAAATCTATTTCCATATATTAGTTTTGTTTGGAGTGAGATACACGTATACCAATTCTTTTTGGAGACCCAATCTGAATCATGTTATTTCAAAACTCAATGAGCTAATAAGAAGTGATAACAATTTGCTATTTTCATTACCTTAAAAAAGACATGTTTTGGTCTCAACTAATCACTGTGTCCCTGACATGCAGATATGGATATTGTGGCCTGCTTGGCAGCTGTTGCTGCTACAGGGAAAGGAATACAGTCCATGCAGAAATGAATCTCCAAAGATTTATCAAGATGCAAGATGATACTATTAAACTTCTATTTCTTTTTATCACTTTAAGATTTCTATGGTGTTATAATGTATATATTTGCAGAGTAATATGTGTATGTGTATATACATATATGTGTGTGTATATATATATATATATATTTTTTTTTTTTTTTTTTTTTTTTTT
>NW_016107668.1:1187958-1190819 GCF_001604975.1 Cebus imitator
AAAAAAAAAAAAAAAAAAAAAAAAAAAAAAAAAAAAGCACAGATTATAAAGATAATCTCCCAGGTAGCTATGAGGTCTGAAAAACATGTGAAAGCCACACATTTAGACAAAACTGTTTTGCTTTTGTTTTTTTGAGACAGGGTCTAGCTCTGTTGCCCAGGCTGGAGTGCAGCGGCATGATCTTGGCTCACTACAACCTCTGCCTCCCAGGCTCAAGCAATCCTCCCACCTCAGCCTCCCAGGTAGCTGTGACTACAGGCATGTGCCATCGAACCTGACTAATTTTTGTATTTTTTTGGTAGAGACAGGGTTTTAACATGTAGCCCACGCTGGTCTCCAACTCCTTGGGCTCAAGTGACCTTGGCCTCCCAAAGTGCTGAGAATACAGGCGTGAGCCTCTGCCCCAGCCCATAACCTGCTGTGCTCACACTCAGCACTTCCGCAATCCTCAGCTTCACTACGCGACACAGTAGCTGAGTTCACATGCCTTCCTCTCAACTATTTTAGTTTCTACAAAATCCCTGAAAAAAAAAAGATGACTAAGACAAATTCTATTTTGAAGACAAACTTAGGAGAAAAGGGACCACACTGATAAGGGCTTTATACAAAACTCTCCAATCTTTAGAAATTTTTAGTAAATCTGGTTGTTGACTAACTATATTAAGCAGTTTGCCTTAGTAAGGGTAAGATTGAGGCTTCTAGCTGAAATCCAATGTTAGCTCACAAAGATAGAAAGTAAATGGCTACCAAGTCCACAGAATTCACATTCAAAAGTTCATGCCAACAAATGTGAAGGAAAGTCAAAAGTGTTATTTAGATATACCTTACTGAAAACAAGTCAACCTGAAAGAGCCTTCTTCTCTAGTTTGTAAGTTTCTCAGTGCTAAGAGTGCCAGTTGAGAGAATATAAAACTAACAGGATTGTGCTCCAGGGTTCTTACCCAGCACAATATACGCTTCTATTTATAGCCAAGAATTAATTACAGAGTAGCCCTCAAAACACATTTTTAAAAAGAGACAAAGAGATACACCTGCAAAATTGTAATCTATCTTTTATCATTTGCCTTTTTTCTGTATTTCAAACACAAGAGGACTAACATAACATCATTTATTTGGGTGATAAATAGGTACTAATACTCTGAAAAGAAGCACATATAGTCAGAATATTTATCTCAAATGGAGAGTTACTACTTTACTTATAATCATAGCTAACTATTCTGCCAGAATTATAACATTTCTCCCTTAATTTTCATATTATTCTGTAAGTAAAATTTGTCTGTAATATGCTTGAAATGGGTATCAACTCAGATCAGCTGAGTGAAAAGAACTATATAACAATTATAATTCTTCTTTTCTCCTTTACTCTTCCTTAGACAGTTTCAGATCTTTGGTTTCTATCTTACACTGCAAATTTTTTTTAAAAAAATTTTTGCTTAATAAAGTTTCCTTAGTGGTATGTCACAAAACACTGGTAACACCAGATATATTTGAAGTTTGAAAAAATTATGGTCACTTTCAGCTTATCTGGAGTAAATTTTTATTATTTTGGGTTCTGCTGATTCAGAAAGTCCAGTAGATATGACCTGTTGGGCTGGAGTTCACCTCTGAAATATAGATTCAAAGCAATCCACTGTTGACGTTCAAAAGTTCTGTAACAGACCCATTACAGCCAAAACTTGTTCATCAAATAAACAATGTGTTCTTTATAAAGCATCCTTACTTGTCATTGCACTTATTTTTTGAGACAGAGTCTTGCTGGGTCACCCAGGCTGGAGTATACTGGCATAATCATGGCTCACTACAGCTCAACCTCCCAGGCCCTATACTTTAAACAAATTTCACTGTCAGGAAACACAATGAGTTTCCAGATTAAAGGACACTAAAGAGATACATGAAAAATTCATGATGCGGAATTTTCTTTTGCCACAAAAGACACCGTTGGGATAACTGATAGTCTAAATAAGATCTGTAGATTCAGCTAATAATATTGTATCAATGTTAATTTCCTGATTTTGAAAATTGCATAGTGGTTATATAAAGGAATAACCTGGTTTCTCTTAAGTTTTTATAGATAAAGGGATGTCACATGTACAACTTACTCTCAAACATTTGAGAAAAAATAGTGCGTGTGGAGGGGTGATGGACTCATAGAAGGATAAGGTAAATGCAGTAAAATAGTCACATGGGGATCTGGGCAGAGGGCATAAGAGAATTCCTTCTAGTATTCTTACAATTTTTCTGAGTCTAATATTTTGTCAAAATAAAGGTAAACGAACGAAAATATGGCCAGGCGCAGTGGCTCACACCTATAATCCCAACACTTTGGGAGGCCGAGATGGGAGGATCACGAGGTCAGGAGTTTGAGACCAGCCTGGCCAACATGGTGAAACCCCATTTAAACCAAAAGTACAAAAATTAGCTGAACATGGTGGTGCGTGCCTATAATCCCAGTTACTTGGGAGGCCGAGGCAGGAAAATCACTTGAACCTGGGAAGTGGAGGTTGCAGTGAGCCATGATATCACACCACCGCACTCCAGCCTGAGCGACAGAGTCAGACACTCCTTGCCACAAAAGGAAAAAAAAGTTGGAGGTGGGAATGAGGAATGACTGCTGATGAGTATGAGATTTCTTTTAGGGGTCATGGAAATGTTTCCAAATGAGCTGTCTGGTTGCACTACTCAAATTTACTAAAAATCAAACAAATAAGAAAAAAAGAAATCTATTTGACAAGTAATACAGGAACCACACACCCACTCCTTTTTGCTGTAATCCCACAGCCCAGTCCTTCCTTCTCCAGCCTCTCTGGACTTGGCATTGGCAACCTCTCCAGCCTCCCCAGTGCTTCCTTCTCCAGCCGCTC
>NW_016107668.1:1192440-1206151 GCF_001604975.1 Cebus imitator
TCCAGCCTCCCCAGTCCTTCCTTCTCCAGCCGCTCGGGACTGGGCACCGGCAACCTGTCCAGCCTCCCTAGTCCTTACCTTCTCCAGCCTCTCTGGACTTGGCATTGGCAATATCTGCCGCTTGGCCTCCTGCTCTAGGGTTAGAAGCATGTTCCTCTCCTTGAGTAAGACATACCTATACAAAAGAACATAGACCTTGTGAAGGTATTCTGTGATTATGTTAACAAAGTTGTGATTTCTGACATCAAAAATAATTATCTGTACTTGAAAAGTACTTAGGGGCGACGTGCTGTGGCTCATGCCTGTAATCCCAGAACTTTGGGGGCTGAGGTGGGAGGATTGCTTGACCTCAGGAGTTCAAGGCCAGCCTGGGCAACACAGCAAGACTCCATCTCTACAAAAAATTAAAAATGTAATTAGCCGGGCATGGTGGCACACACTTGTAGCCCCAGCTATTTGGGAGACTGAGGCAGAAGGACTGCTTGAGTCTGGTAGTTCAAGGCTATAGTGGGATATGATCACACGACTACACTCCAGCCTGGGGATAAAATGAGATCTTGTCTCAAAACAAAAAGTCATATTAGAAATCTCAGTATACAGAATATGATTACAAAGAATAATCCTTTATACATAACCATCTTTGCTTATCCATTTGTTTAATAAACTTTCCATGTGCCACATGTATTAGGTGCTAAGGGAATTATAAAGGGGCATAAAACACAAAATCCTAGCCCTTACATTCCAAGTGAACAGTAGAGAAGGAGATGGAAGACAAATAACATCTACTATTTATTATACACCACACAATGTGTTAAGCATTTTACATACACTTATTTCATTTAGTTCTCACAACCACCTTCTGAGGTTGGTACTATTTCCACTTACTAAATGAAGAAGCTAAGGCTGAGAGAAGTAAGGTATTCTGGGTCACACAAGTAATTCAAGATTCAAATCCCTGACTCTCTGTGTACAAAATCCATTCTATTTTAATTCCACCGTACTGCTTCTGAAACTGTAATGTGGTGAAGCATAGTTAGTGGGACAGATGATAAGCACCAGAAGAATTAAGTGGGGGAGATGAGAAACATCTCTTCCAGCTAAGATGATCAGGGAGAGATTCACAGAGGAGATGGAATATATGATGGGAGGAGAGCAGAGCAAACACAGTCAAAGGCACTGAAGCAGCACAGCTAAAGTGAAGACAGATTTTCTGAATACATCTGTTTGAGAATAAGAGTTGGAGCCGGGTACAGAGGCTCACTCCTGTAATCCCAGCACTTTCCGAGGCTGAGGCAGGTGGATCACTTGAGGTCAGGAGTTCGAGACCACCCTGGTCAAAATGGTGAATCCCCGTCTCTACTAAAATACAAAAATTCAGCCAGGCATGGTGGTGTGAGCCTGTAATCCCAGCTACTTGAGAGGCTGAGACATGATAATTGCTTGAACCTGGGAGGTGGAGGTTGTAGTGAGCCAAGATCATGCCACTGGCATTCCAGCCTGGGCAACAGAGTGAGACTGTGTCTCCAAATAATAAGTAAATGTCTACTAGAGTGTCTAGGCAGGTAACAATGATGAAGGAAGCAGACATGGTGAAAGAACCACAGGGCAGTTGAGAAGTGGTGTGTCCCTGCTCCATCCAGAAATGGCAGCTGTTCCACAGACCAGCCAAGTTGTTGCCATGTAGCAATGCAGGGCCAGTGTTGCCAAATCACAGGTCACATTATTCAAGAGCAGACAGAAATATTATTTTTTGTGTGAAACTTCCCAACTTAAAAAGCAATTATGGTCCAAACAAAACGTATCTTTGGGCGAAATATAGTACATTAAAATTCAACCCTGTCTTAAATCCTCTCAACCCTCTCTAATTCATCAGAGCCTGCCAGAAAAATCTACCTAAATTCTCAATTAAATGCACCCTCCAACACACTCTTCCAAAGTAAATAAGCTAAAGATTACAGACCCTGAAAATATAATAAAAAGGAAAGAATTCTAAATATAAGCAATGGCTGGGCGACGTGGCGTAAGCCTGTAATCCCAGCATGCTGGGAGGCTGAGGTGGGAGGATCACTTGAGCCCACGAGGTCAAGGCTGCAGTAAGCCATGACTGCGCCACTGCACTCCAGCCTGAGCAACAGAGCAGGACCTTGTCTCAAAGAAAAAAAACAGCAACCAACTGTTCCCTGTTTCATTTTATTAACTGACTGAAATTGCTAGTATAAAGGTTAGTAGGACTAATGTAAGATACAGTAAAATTTCCAAATCCCCAACTACTTGAGAATTGTGACATTTGTCATTAACCTGTCACATAAAAATTTTTCATGATCTTAAGCATCAGATTTATCATCCATAGTACTATTAACACAAATCGCTTTACTCAATTTCTTACATCAAATAGATTTAGTTTTTACCTCATTGGTACACTATAACTGCTTCAAACATCTAGATGTTAACGTATTTAGTATACTTACCAAAGTTTATGTAAATCTTCATTACTTTTGTTCCTTAGTTGCTGACGGGTCCATGCTGCTCCTATTAAAATGACAATATATAACATGAAATAATATTTCTAGCCCTGTGCCCTTTGGCAAATTATTGAAGCTCTCTAAACCTGTCTAAGCCTGTTTCCTTATCTGTAAAATATATAATTGCTTTCATATAGTATATAACATAATGTGTAATTAGGGATAAATTAGGTAACATACAAAAATACTATTAATATGACTGGCAATAGCATTAAAAAAATGTTAGCATTAGTACAGAATGTATTTTCACACCTTAATGACAAAATATGTTATGTCATTATAAATTAACTTTTTGGCCAGGCCACGGTGGGCAGATCCCATGAGGTCGGGAGTTCGAGACCAGCCCGATCAACATAGAGAAACCCCGTCTCTGCTAAAAATATAAAATTAGCTGGGCATGGTGGTGCATGCCTGTAATCCTAGCTACTCAGGAGGCTGAGGCAGGAGAATCGCTTGAACCCGGAAGGCAGAGGTTGCAGTGAGCCGAGATCATGTCATTGTACTCTGGGCCTGGGCAACAAGAGCAAAACTCTGTCTCTAAATAAATAAATTTTTAATTATCACTAAAAAATGAAATCTAAAATAAGCCCTAAGCCTTACTTTAGTTAATAATTTCAACCTGTTCCTTTTCTAACCATCTTGCCAATCTGCCAACGAACAATTAACTCAACTATTATATTGTCCTTTTAAATTTCTCTAGGGAGCAGTCCCAAAGGAAAATGTAAAAGGAATCATCTAAATAATTCCTGAACTGGATAAATAATCCTAGAATGATTGGGGGGAGTTCAATAAATATATTGAATGCTGACCAATCCAAATATCTCACCAGATTTTACTTTTTCTTGCCCCCAGTTTTTTGGGTCGTCAAAAAATTCTTCTAGTCCTTTCCTTGACAATGTGGTATGAAGGAATCTACACTGGTGAAAGGATGTCACATTTGGTGTACTTTTAGGCAACAAACTAAGAAAAAACCTGCAATTGAAAACATATAAACAAGTAATTAAAGTTTCGTAATATCTTGATTTTATAAGCAATATACATTATCATAATAAACATAACCATTTGTCATCTATAATGTTTTAAAAAGCTATTTGAGGTTTCTGCATAAGAATTAAATTGTTTTTCTTTTTTTCTTATTTAGAGACTGGGTCTCACTATGTTGCCCAGGCTGCTCTCAAACTCCTGGGCTCAAGTGATCCTCCCACCTTGGCCTTCCAAAGTGCTGGGATTACAGGTGTGAGCCACCATGCTTGGCCACAATAAATTTTGAAAATGCTTTAGAAAGTATTTTTAATATTGCATTATAGAAGCTGCTACCTTGTAATTTCAGGTATATTGTATAAAATATATTTATACAATTATATTTTAAGGTAACATTTTTGGGTCCTTCTTACATTGCTAATGGGTGCAAAAGCAGATAAAAAGAGCAGTCAATTTTGCAACATGTGGGCTGGGCATGGTGGCTCATACCTGCAATCCCAGAAATTTGGGAGGCTGAGGTGGGACAACCCCTTTGAGCCCAGGAATTCAAGACCAGCTTGGGCAAGATGGCAAAACCTCGTCTTTAACAAAAATACAAAAATTAGCCAGGCGTGGTGGTATGCACCATATAGTCCCGACTACTCGGGAGGCTGAGGTGGGAGGATGGTTTGAGCCTGGGAGGCAGAGGTTTCAGGGAGCTGAGATCACGCCATTGCACTAGTCTAGCCTGGGCAACAGTCAGTCCCTGTCTCAAAAAAACAAAAATTAAAAACCCCCACAATTTTGCAACATGTATCAAACACTTCCTCCTTTAACTCAGTAATTCTACAACTAGAAATTTCAACTGAAGAAATTATCACAGATGGGAATTTATAAGTTAAGATGTGTATTAAAGCACTATATAGAATATCAGGTTTTTAATTATGTAAATGTGCAGCTGAGAATGGTTTAAAAAATTATTATGCATCTGTATGATAAATTTTTGTGCAGTAGTTCAAAAATCCTGTTTTTAAAAAGTAGATAATGACCTGAGGAGATGATTTAAAACTAAGTAATGAAGTATATCACAAGTATTGTATCCCACCAAAAATATTCAGCCTAAATCTAATCATGAAAACAATCAGACAAATCCAAATAAAGAAGAGAGATTTGTTTTTTTTTTTTTTTTTTTTTTTTGGGGGGGGGTGGGTTTTTTTTTTTTTTTTTTTTTTTTTTTTTTGGAGACGGAGTTTCGCTCTTGTTACCCAGGCTGGAGTGCAATGGCGCGATCTCGGTACACCGCAACCTCCGCCTCCTGGGTTCAGGCAATTCTCCTGCCTCAGCCTCCTGAGTAGCTGGGATTACAGGCACGCACCACCACGCCCAGCTAATTTTTTGTATTTAGTAGAGACGGGGTTTCACCATATTGACCAGGATGGTCTCGATCTCTTGACCTCGTGATCCACCCGCCTCGGCCTCCCAAAGTGCTGGGATTACAGGCTTGAGCCACCGCGCCCGGCAAGAAGAGAGATTCTTAAAAAGCTAATCTCATCAAAATGTAAACATCGAGAGAGACAGAGAAAAAAAGAATCTGTTCTGGATTAAAGGAGACTAAAGAGTCATGGCAACCAAGCAATAAATAATGATCCCTCACTGGATCCTGAACCAAAAGAAAAGAGGCTGAGTACGTGGCTCACGCCTGTAATCCCAGCACTTTGAGAAGCCAAGGCAGGTGGATCACGAGGTCAGGAGATCGAGACCATCCTGGCCAACATGGTGAAACCCCGTCTCTACTAAAAAATACAAAAATTAGCCAGGCGTGGTGGTGTGCGCCTGTAGTCCCAGCTATTCAGGAGGCTGAGGCAGAATCGCTTGAACCCGGGAGGCAGAGATTGCAGTGAGCGGAGATCACGCCACTGCACTCCAGCCTGGGACAGAGAAAAGCATCAACTCAAAAAAAAAAAAAAAAAAAAAGAAAGAAAAGAAATTACTAAGTTACCAGGACAACTGAGGACTTTGGACTATTTGCTAGATAACAGCAGTGTAATAATAGAAGCGTATCAATATTAAATTTCATTGGTGTTGATCATTGTACTGTGGTTAAGTCAATGTCCTTGCTATTAGAATATATATGCTGAAGTGTCATGATGTTTTAAATTCTGACGTTTCAAACAGTTCAGAATAAAAAGAAGATGAATATAAAGAGTTTTTTTTTTTTTAACGTGGCTACTGGTTAACAGTTGTGAAGACTATATCGTTATTCTTTTTACTACTCTTACAACTTTTCCGTTGGTTTGAAAAATTTTTAAATGTTGAGAAAAGAACAGTAGGGCACAAAAATGCAGACATATAAATATGGTCCTAATTTCATTTAAAAATTATATATATATATGTATATATGCAAAGTTAAAAAAGGTAGAAAATTTGTTTATCTATAGGGGTAGAATTATTGTTGATTTTTGCTTTCTTCAAAATACATCACTCCATTCTCCAAAGTGACTGAAAATGAACATATATCCATCTTTTGATAATTTAAAACGCTAAATTATTTCATTTACAAGGAAAAATGATGATGAAGTAGGAGACAATTGATTCAAGCTCACCACCTTGATCAAGTTATAAACTCTGAGCTCTGTAAAATTAAGAAAAAAAAATGCTTATCTCTGAGGTTAGTGTAATAATAAACCAACGCACAACAGATGCTCAATAACTGCTTGCGCATTCAAGAGCAAATAGGCTGCTTCCTTTTTAAAAAATCTGACCTGCTCTACTATTTATAAAATTCAACTCTACAGACAAACGCCAGTAAAAGGCAGGAAACCATACACGCTAAAGTAAAAAATGGTCTCGCTCTGTCCAAACGAGAGTTGTCTTCCACCTTGAAATAAGGAACACCGCTTTGTGGATGCTTCTTTCTCACGCCTGCAGGGCGACTTTCCGCGTATTTGCTATTTTCATTGTAACAAATCCTGTAAATACAAATATCTCTTGTTTTTTAATCCATCCAAACCTGACACAGACTTGGGTATCCTAACAAAAACATCTTCGGTGAAGTTTTTCCCACCATCCCAAGAGGATGCTTCTGTACATACAGGTTTATTTACTTCAACACATGCTGGACATCTACAAACCCTATATACTGTCTGGTGCACAGCTGGCAGCAACAAAACAAGGAAGGAACGGAAATGTCGGAGGTGGGCGACTTCTCCTAGGTCACTCTCACCGGCTCTGTCACCCGGGCGGCCTTTCCATTCTTGAGTTGTTCTCGGCATCTCGGCAACCAAACAAGATTCAAAGTTGGAGAGGTGGGCAAACTGACTTTATACATCACTTACCCTGTGCAGGCAGGGACCTGCGGAGTTAGTAACGACCTGGACGCCTTCAGGGCGGCTGAGACTCGCCTGCAAATAAGTGCCAAACCGGCGGCAGCCATGTTTTCGCAGAACTAGGCACACCGCGTTTCCGCCGACGACTGCGTCACTTCCGGCGTCCCCAGCCTACCGTGAAGGGAATAGAAACACGCTCTTGCCCTCACTTAAGATGGTCACCTTCTGCCTTTGTCCTCATTGGTGAATTGGCTAGCTCAGCTTCCGTGACCCGCCCCTCTTCTTCCTCTTGCCCGTAGTAGCCATGGCGGCCATGAGTCTGTTGCAGCGGGCTTCCGTTACGGCGGTGGCAGCTCTGTCTGGCCGCCGCCTCGGCACTCGACTCGGATTTGGGGGCTTCCTCACTCGTGGCTTTCCGAAGGCTGTTGGTGGGTGCTGGCCTTGGGAGAACGGGCGCGAAGCGGGTGCGGGGCGAGAGATGGGAGGACGCTGCCAGGGTGACCTTGGTGGGATCCGGAGGGAGCAGGGACAAACGGTGGACGTGGGGCTTGAGACAGCGATGGAGCACGAGCTGTATGCGGGGTTTTCCTGAGTAGTCAGGTCGGTCGCGTTTACGTTATGAGCATTTATAAAACGTTGTTATTCGCCATCCCAACTGGTGCTAATTTGCGGATAAGCTGAGGCTAGAAAGGTAGAGAGCCGAAACCTGTATCTCTAGGGCACCAGCTTATTGTTGCGTTCCACCTGCCCAGCGGCTGGGCTCTAGTCCCACGGGTGCGAAATCATGTTGCGGAGAGGCCCACCTCATCAGCTCTTGGAAGCTGCGACCTTCAGAACCTGTAACGAAGGAAGCGAAGTTGTTTAAGGACCTGCTGTATGTGGTTTCGCTTAAAGTCACAGTTTCCAAGAACCTATCAGCGACATCGAGTATGACTTGTGAACAGTGTTTCTGTGAACATGGATGTACAATGTCTGTTCCGAGACGCTGCTTTCAATTCTTCTGGCTGTATCTGCAGAAGTGTAATTGCTGAGTCATACGTGTCATGGGTGTTACTGGCTGGGACTGGCTTCGTGAGTGGTAAAAATTTACCAAGACAGTCATAGGTAAAGAGGGGAGATTTGTTAGAGAAAATAGGAAGATAACGTTGCAAGAGTACAGCGGGCAGCACAGCAGAGAAGGGGCTATCTGCAGAGTGGGCGTGGGAGGGCTTTTATAGGGTCTTACCAAAAGGGCTGTGAGCAGAGAAGATGTGCAGGTAAGGTCACTCTGCTGGGCTGTGTGCTGAACCAGGTATTTGGGAACAGGATGTTGTGCCAGTGGGTTGTCTGTGATTGGCTGTGTCTCAGAAGAATTGCTTTCCCCCACCCGGGGCCCCTTCTTGCTTAGGATTCCACAATGTGGTAATTCGATTTTTAAGTTTTTGAGACGCCCCCTTGCAATTTTCCTTAGCAGCAATACCATTTTACATTCCTTTGTGTACCAACAGTGCACAAAGATTCCAGTTCCTCCATGTTCTCAGTGGCACTTGTTATTTTCTGGTTTTTTGATAGTAGCCATTCTGATGGGTATGTGATGGTATCATTGTAGTTTTTATTTGCGTTTCCCTAATGATTAGTTTTGTTGAGCATCTTTTCATGTGCTTCTTGGTCATTTGTATATATATCTTTTTTTTTTTTTTAGATGGAGTCTCGCTCTGTTGACAGGCTGGAGTGCAGTGGCGCGATCTCAGCTCACTGCAACCTCCACCTTCCAGGTTCAAGTGATTCTCCTGCCTCAGCCTCCCGTGTAGCTGGGACTACAAGCGCATGCCACCATGCCCAGCTAATTTTTGTATTTTTGGTAGAGACAAGGTTTCTCCACGTTGGCCAGGATGGTCTCTATCTCTTGATCTCATGATCCACCCACTTCGGCCTCCCAAAGTGCTGGGATTACAGATGTGAGCCACTGCACCCGGCCTATATCTTCTTTAGAGAAATGTTTATTCAAAACCTTTGCCTATTATTTATTATTTTCTTATTTTTTAACTTAACTACAAGGTTAAAATGTACATTTTAACCAATGTTGCCGATGCTGAACTTGAACTCCTGGACTCAAGCAATCCTTCTGCTTGAGCCTCTCAAGTAGCTGGGACTACAGGTACATACCACTCTGCCAGGCTATTTGCCTATCTTATTTGTTTGTTTGCTTGTTTGTTTTCTCCAGGGTCTTGCCCTGTCACCCAGGCTGGAATGCAGTGGTGAAATCAGAGCTCACTGTAGCCTCAGGTGATCCTCCTGCCTCAGCCCCCTGGGTAGCTGGAATGACAGTTGCACACCACCACACCTGACTGATTTTTTAAATGTTTTGTAGAGATGAGATCTTGGTGTGTTGACCAGGCTAATTTCGAACTCCTGGGCTCAAGCAGTTCCTCATCTCAGGCTCCCAGAGTGCTGGGATTACAGGCATGAGCCACTGCACCCAGCCTATTTTTAAATTGGATTGTTTGTTTTTTTGTTGTTGTTGCATTTTATGAGTTCTCTGTGTTCTGATATCCCTTATCAGATACATGATTTGCATGTATTTTCTCCCATTCTGTGGGTTGCCTTTTTACTCTGCTGATAGTGTCCTTTCATGCACAAAATTTTTAAATTTTCATGAAGTCCAGTTTGTCTACTTTTTTGTCTGTGCCTTTGGAGTCCTGGCATTAGCCTTCTACAAGTTCCTATAGCCTCATCTTTCCTAGAAATCTACTGCTGTCATGCTTTTCATTACCCTCTGTAAACCTTTTCAGAAAATAAGCAGATAAAGCTATTTTACTTGATTAAATTCTTTATTAGACATCAAAGATCATGTAATTCCAGAGATGAGCTAAGTTCTCCCTTCAGCTTCAGGTAAATTTAATTTTTAATTGAAGACTGATATGCATAAATGATGGTTTTAAAAAATGTGGAATATTAATATGGATATATAAACAGAGTGCTGTGGAGTTAATCCAGACATAGAACAGTTGGCGTTTTAACTGAATTACGGGGATAGTTTTAACAGGTGGAACTGGCAGAAAAGTAAAGGTTGAGTTTTTTGATTGGATATATGACTCTTGGGGTAGGTAGGTGTTGGGAGAAAAGACAAATAAAGGAAATTGGGACCAAATTGAGGGAGGGAAGGACTGACCACAAAGCCAGAGTATCTTGTGTTGCAGAAGAGCAGTATCAGGAGTGTGTTTTAGGAAGACACTTCTGAATATTAGATGGCTTATGGGGGATATTGATTACTTAGGCCAGTAAGGTAAAGAGGGCATGGAGTGAAATGGAGAGTTTAAATCCTAGAATCCAGAGGACTTGGCAAATGAGGGATAGATGCAAGGAAGATAACAGATTTTTATCCAAGGTAATTGAGAGGGTGGTGCCCTTTACTGGGAATGAGGGAAAGAAAATGACCGATTTTCACTTGTCTCTTTTTTTTGAGACTGAATCTCACTCTGTTGCCCAGGCTGGAGTGTAGTGGCATGATCTTGGTTCACTGCAACCTCTGCTTCCCAGGTTCAAGCAGTTCTCCTGCCTCAGCCTCCTGAGTAGCTGGGATTACAGGCCCGGCTAATTTTTTGTGTTTTTAGTAGAGATGGTGTTTCACCATCTTGGCCATGCTGATCTCGAACTCCTGACCTCAGGTGATCCGCCTGCCTTGGCCTCCCAAAGTGCTGGGATTACAGGTGTGAGTTATTGCACCCGGCCCAGTTGTTGTCTTTGACACACAAAAAGTTCCTACATTATCTTATTCAATTTTATAAAAATCAGAATCGGCAAAGACTTAATCACTTTTCTGAAACCATTTGCGTTTTTAAAAATTAGTTATTGAAGGCTTAGGCCTATGAAATTAATGAATACTTAATTGAGAAATTTCAGGCTTTAGAGAGCAGTGGAAGATGCCTATTTTTGGTGCTAGGAAGATCAGTGTTCCAGAAATCCTGGTAGTCACCTCATTGTAAGCAATGTTCAGCCTAATATTTTAATTTAATTTTTTTGAGGGGGAATGGTCTAGCTGTGTTGCCCAGGCTGGCCTCAAACTCCTGGGCTCAAGCCATCCTCCCACCTCAGCTTCCTGAATAGCTGGGATTACAAGCACACACCGACATTCCTGGTTACACAAACAAGCACACACCGACATTCCTGGTTACACACTAATATTTTTAGATTTCAGCAGATGGTCTTACTACATCAAAAACAAATCATGAAGGCTCAAACATATAAAAAGAGTTAAGTGCAAGCTGATTGTGGTGGTGGGTGACGTAATCCCAGCTATTCCGCCAGCCGAGGTGGGAGGGTCTCCAGCCCAGGAGTTCGAGGCCAGTTTGAGTAACATAGCAAAAAACCTTGTCTCTTAAAATAATAAAAAGAGTTACATGCTATGAAATATACTTTGAAACAGTTAATAAGTTATCTAGGATGTTTAATGACATGACTAATTGTTCAACAATTGGGTGATTGTGTGTAAAGAAAGAGCAAGCAGTTTACATGACTATGTGCGTTAATATTGCCAGAGTACACTAGACCAAGCTTTTTGTTTGTTATATTTTCCATGTCAGTTTGTAATTAGTATTTCCTAAAACCACATATAGTTGAATCTCTCTCGTGGTTGTGAGTGTGTGTGTCTGATTGAAAGGGAGAGTTAGGGAGTACACTGTCTCTTCTGAGTAAATGTAGAAGGCAAGATCTCCTGTCAACACTTAATTTACTGAAGAAATGTGGATTCAACAATATTTATGGAGCATCTCCCATGTGAGTGACACTAAAGGGTACTGAGAATACCTGAATAAGACAGTCCCTGACCTGATGGCATTTAACAAAATAATTAGGGTTCGTGCTCCTTGCTCCAAAGAAAATAGTCAAATGCCATTAAGGGGAATAGTGGGAGGCCAGCTTTGGATGAGGTGATCGGAGAAGACCTTTCCCAGGAGGTGACATTTGATCTTCACCCTGAAGGGTGAGATGTGGAAGCAGCCTTCCTAAGAACCTAGAGAAAAGCATTTCAGGCCGAGGGGAAACTAAGCAAAAAAGCCCCTCTAAGGTGGGAAAGAGTTCTTGCAATTGGAAGGAAACCACTGAGAGAGATGAGTCGAAGCGTGTGCCATTTTATTCGGAGAAAGGTCATATATTCTGATTCTTTGAGGGGAAGAACCTTAAAATCCTCTAGGCTAACCCCTTGTTTTATGCTAGTCCTTATTTCATCCCATTACTGATGCTTGAATAACTCTTTAATGGAGAATCGATGGTGGGGGAGTCCAATTTTATTTTCAGCCACTGAAATTGTTAGAAACTTCTTGTATCCGTTGGGACAAAAGTAATCTCGAGTTTTGCCGTTACTTTCAGTTGCAAAAACTGCAATTACTTTTCCACCAACCTAAATTAAGCTGCAAATATATTGTCCCTTGAAAAGAGTATGCTCTTGAATCGACACGTTCTGCAGGTGTAGTCAGGGGATAAGGGACAGGGAAGATCATCCTGTTTTGACCCTGTACTTTGAGGATATCAGATTAAGACTGAATTGGTCTTCGGCTTTTTTTTGTGAGCAACTAGATTCCTGGGCGTTCCAGGCAGGCTTTCCACTTACCTTATTAAATTGAATCCTTTTAGATTCAGTCTTTTGTAATGTGTTAAAGCCTCTCTGAGGATCCCATTTCATCATTCAATGTCTCAACCACTCTTGTAGCAGTAGCTTTGCGCGTCTGAGACTTAACAAGTCAGGAATGCTGTATCCACCTCATCTAGGCCTTTCATGAAAACCTTGATGCCACAGGCTTTTGAGAGCTTCCTTTGGCAGGTTACGGCATTAATTAATTGGTACCTTTTGGTTACAGTCAGTCAGTCAAGTACCCATTACAAATTTCTCCAACTTGCTGCTTCTCTCAGCTTAAAATGTCCCTTCCTCCCACTCCCACCGTCTTGCCTAAATTGGAATTTTCTTCTGGGCCACCGTATCCCGTTTCTTTCCCTTGTTGCCCTTATAGATTTGTAATTATTTGTGTGATGTGTATTTCTTCCAGCAGGATCTATATGCCTTTTAGACTGTATATAGGTCTAGCGTGGGGTCTGCACATAGCATGCACTGAAGTATGTATTGAATTAATGAGTACTTTGTACTGTCATCCAACCCATTTTCATCTAGTCCAAAAAAATATTCTGTTATATATCTTTCAGACGATTTGCTGAAGTCCATACTTACTTTGTCAAATTCTCATTTTGTTATTTAAAAAGCCTTAGTAGTATAAATTATGTGTGATAAATTTATGCCAGTTTCTAATTCTCTTGTGAATCAACCTCCTAAACTCACTGCAAGCTGCTGCAGATGTTACCAAAATTAAGAAGATAGTTCCTGCTTTCGAGATATTTATACTTAAAAGTGGCAGCAGTGAATGCAAATATACATTTCACAATAACGTAAAGTAATGCAAAAGTAGGAAAGGTCGTGGATGGCTGGGAAGAATGTTGGCTTCTTGGAAGATAAGATGTTATCTGGGCCTAACAGATTTCAGGAGGGGGACGGCATTCCAGACGTGAAGCATGAACAGAAGATTCAGATCATTCTGACATCTGTTATGCCTGAAATTCCTTTAATGGGAAATTAAAGTTTTTTATTCCACAGTGACTCATATAAAAAATATCCTTGAGAGTATATTTTGTAGACATAGTGAAAACATAGGAAACTTCAGTTTCTTGGTAATAGATAGATCCTTTCCTGCTCCCAGTGGAAAGGCCTCGGAATGCCGTAGTGATCCTTCTAGAACTTCAAGAAGAAGAAGAATGTAAACAGAGGATCCAGAAGTGAAATTTGGCCTCAGTTCATTTCCAGCAAGGCTTGATTAAATTCTGTCAGGGAGGAGACTTGAAGAGGATATTCTTTTTTTTTTTTTTTTTTTTTTGAGACGG
>NW_016107668.1:1206222-1213543 GCF_001604975.1 Cebus imitator
TTTGTATTTTTAGTAGAGACGGGGTTTCACCATGTTGACCAGGATGGTCTCGATCTCTTGACCTCGTGATCCACCCGCCTCGGCCTCCCAAAGTGCTGGGATTACAGGCGTGAACCACCGCGCCCGGCCTGAAGAGGATATTCTTAATCAATGGATTACCGTGTGATTTTTGTCAAGATATTGAAGAGTGTGGAGTTTTGTAACAAGTTCAGATTCCTGCTAGTGATTTGTTGAATGAATACTGCTGGTCCTTTCCATCTATTTTGCAGTGTAATAATACATATAATGCAGATGATGTGTCATATGAAGTGGCGTAATGGAAGAGTTGAAATTAAATGTGTTTCTTTTGTAGCATTAGCAAATATTTGTTGCACAGGAGACACAGACTAGCAGCTAAGTGTCTAACCTCTCTGCCCACTACTGAAACAAATTCAAATGATTTTTTTTTTGTTCTTTTGAGACAGAATCTCACTCTGTTGCCCAGGCTGGAGTGCAATGGCATGACCTTGGCTCACTGCAACCTCCACCTCCCAGGTTCAAGCGATTCTTCCACCTCAGCCTCCCGAGTAGCTAGGATTACAGGCACCCGCCATCAGGCCTGGCTAATTTTCGTATTTTTGTAGAGATGGGGTTTTACCATGTTGTCCAGACTGGTCTTGAAATCCTTATCTCAGGTGATCCCCCCACTTCTGCCTCCCAAAGTTCTGGGATTATAGACATGAGCCACCATGCCCAGCCTAAAATGATTATTTAGATATTTCTTTAATTTTGAATTAAAATGAGGAAAGTTATAGTTTAGAACAGTAGTTCCATCTTTGTTTAAAGATATCCTATCTGACCTCCCTAATCAAATTAAATGTTTTAAGATCTTAACTCACATTAAACATCTATGAATATATATTTTCTTTTTGTTTCATGTCAGATGGGTAATGTGCCTCCCTCATAACAAGATTTGAGGGAGGCACATCTGACATGTGAGTGTGAAAACTCAGTCATCATGCTTATGAACTACAAAATGACCCATGTATTTTTTTTCTAATCTGATTTTAACTACTGGAAACAGATGTTCAGTGCTGCAAAGAAAAATTAGCCCTGAGCAATACAATTTGTACTTCCTGGACTGCAGGAAGGATGCTCTCGCTAGCCATCTTGCCATGAGAGTACAATGAGCAAAGGAAAGCAGACATATTTATCCCTTATGCATTTGGAATTGTCCTTACTGCTGTGTCTGATCTCCATTGGCTGGAGCCAGACCTCACAATCTAAACTAAAACCCAATTGGCTAACAACTTAAAACTTTTCTAAACAGGTAAAAGCAGTGGAGAGCTGGGACATACCTGTGAGCACGTCCAGCACAGATATCTTGGTTAGAGCACAAGGACATAGAATATACTATGTGCCTGTAAGCATGGCATGTCTAACAGCTACATAGGGAAGGGCTTAACAAAGAGTTAGTAGCATACTTAAGATTTATTCTTTAACAAGAAAAGGAAACTTTAAAAAGGAATGTTTATATTTGCCACATAACTCATAATAAAGCAATATACCCACATGAACCTTTTTTTTTTTTTTTTTTTTTTTTTTTTTTTTGAGACGGAGTTTCGCTCTTGTTACCCAGGCTGGAGTGCAATGGCGCGATCTCGGCTCACCGCAACCTCCGCCTCCCGGGTTCAGGCAATTCTCCTGCCCCAGCCTCCTGAGTCGCTGGGATTACAGGCACGTGCCACCATGCCCAGCTAATTTTTTGTATTTTTAGTAGAGACGGGGTTTCACCATGTTGACCAGGATGGTCTCGATCTCTTGACCTCGTGATCCACCCGCCTCGGCCTCCCACAGTGCTGGGATTACAGGCTTGAGCCACCGCGCCCGGCCCCCACATGAACCTTGTATAAAAAAGGGTAATTAATATTTTCAGCTCCTGTTCGACACAGTGGAGGCCATGGGAAAAGACTATTTATCATCAAACCTACAGGATTCTATGACAAGCGTTTTTTGAAGTTAGCGGTAAGTTTAAATTTTTTGTTGAATTGAAGTCTTTGCATATAACGGCGGGGGGGGAGACTTTTGCCTCTTTACAAAACATCTTTCATTTTATGAAATATTTTATTTTGTAAATTTGAAGATGCTGAGATTGTAAAGTCTGGTTTGTTACTGAATTTCTTGTTAAATTGGCGAAACTTCCCTTCTGCACAAAAGGATTTACACTAAATGGAGGTAAAACTTGAATCGTTTTTTTCTTCTAAAGATTATGAAGTTTTAAAATATAATCTGTGTTCCTGTAACTAAAATAGTCTTTAAATTACCAAAGAACTTATTGAAGCACTTTTTTAAATAAAGGAGCTACATTATTTTGGGATATGATTTTGTATTTATATGTTGTTCAAGAACATTGATTTCCGAGATAACAGGGATCTATAGTAGTCTTAATTTAGCAATAATATAATTACGTTGCTTACGTAGAGTGCTGAGTGTGTATTTGTATCTCAAGGCTGTATAGGAGCAAAGTAGAGACAGAACGTGGGAGCTTGTCTGGACCGTCTGCCACTGTTGATAAAGCTCTGAGTCATCATTTGAGTCCTGACCTTAGAACCATCTCTTCCCTTGCCCTTCCATTGTGCATCATGCCCTTTTGCATCTCCTTGGCTGAGCTCTTACTCTTCTTGTTATGACCAGCTCAAATCCTGTTTAGTGGTAAAATCCCCCTAATGGTTTTACACTTTTGTTCTTGATATATTATTTTCTTTCATGGCATTGCTTGACCTAAAAGTAAAATCACAGAAATCAATAATTTGATACTGTATGCCCAATTCGGCAAGTTTATTTTTACAAGAAACATAAGGAAATCATATCATTAGGATGATTTCTCTGCGGGGAGAGCTATGAAATGGTCATGAGAAACACTTGTTTATTTTTTATCTTAGAGATTCTACGTTTTCTTGACTGGGATTCCAGTGGCAATTATCATAACTCTGGTGAATATATTCATTGGTAAGTCATTTCCATCCCCTGCAGCACTACCAAATTAGAAAAAATTTTAAACATATGTACATTAATATATTTTAAAAAAGATGGCTATTATAATGAAAAGCTCTTTAAATAGTTAAATAATCATAAGCATTGCAGTTTATCTTAAAGTAACCAAATCTTGATCTGAACTAAGAATTTTTTAATCCATCCTAGAACATATAAAATGGAACATATAATCGTCTAACAATAAAAATGTGGATGACGGTAAACATTAGATTTTCATGGGAAATTCTGTTCAAAGTACTTCTAACACCTTGAATCCTAAAATATTTTGTATCGTAGGTATAGGGAGGACCAGAAGGAATAACACCGATTAAATCTTGTTACGGTATATAAAAACAAAATGGGAAACTCATGGAATACCTATAAATAATGCCTTACACAGAGAGATGTTTTAATATGTCTAACAAATGAATCGATTTTCAACCAGATTAAAGTTAGTTAAAAATATTAGGCATCTTCATTGTTACAAATTTTTTAAAAGATCCTTTAAAACCACAAGAAGTTGGTTTCTATTTTAATGGTGAAGAATTAATTTTATAAACTCCTCATGCTAAAGTTGAACATAACATTTTTTTCTTATTAGGTCCAGCTGAACTAGCAGAAATTCCAGAAGGCTATATCCCAGAACACTGGGAATATTTTCAGGTTTGTATAGGACATTGACAGTTACATACTGTCACTTCTCTTGTCAGTGCATTAGTTAATATCTTTTTTTTTTTTTGAGATAGCGTTTCACTCTGTCACCTAGGCTGGAGTCAGTGGCGTGATCTTGGCTCACTGCAACCTCCGCCTCCAGGGTTCAAGCGATTCTCCTGCCTCAGCCTCCCGAGTAGCTGGGACAACAAGCGCCCGCCACCACACTTAGCTAATTTTTATATTTTTAGTAGGAATGGGGTTTCACTGGTCTCGAACTGCTGACCCCGTCATCTGCCCACCTCGACCTCCCAAAGTGCTGGGATTATAGGCATGAGCCACCATGCCTGGCCTAGTTAATATCTTAATTCAGCAATTATGATATAGTTAGGGTTTTGTTTTGTTTTTTATGTGTTTTCTTTTTTTTTGAGACATGAGACAGCATCTCACTCTGTTGCTCAGGCTGGATCACCTGAGGTCAGGAGTTTGAGAACAGCCTGGCCAACATGGTAAAATCCTGTCTCTACTAAAAATACAAAAATTTGGTTCACTGCAATCTCCGCCTCCTGCATTCAAGCGAGTCTCATGCCTCAGCCTCCCATGTAGCTGGGATCATAAGTGTGTGCTACCACTCCTGGCTAATTTTTGTGTTTTTAGTAGAGACAGGATTTTACCATGTTGGCCAGGCTGGTCTCAAACTCCTGGCCTCAAGTGATCTGCTCACCTCAGGATTACAGGCATGAGCCACTGTACCCAGCTGTGATATAGTTTTATATTTTACTTTTTATATCAAGTAGATACATTTTTTTGCATACTTTTTATAAACAACATGTTTTGGTACTTCATTTTTTTAAAAATCATTTAAAGCTTTACGTTTTTTTAAAAAGAATGATTGCAGTGTGTTCTTAACCTAACAGTAACATAATTTATTCTAAGTTCAATGCCTTAGGAAAGATTTCACCAATATGAATGCTAGCTGTCATTTATTGAGCACCTGTTGCGTAGCAGGTACTGTGCTGAGTATTTTAAAAATATTATTTCATGCCATGTGAAAAGTACTATTGTTATTCCCTCTTTGGAGATGAAGAAACTGAGGCTAGAGGAGTTACGTGACCTGTCTAGAGAGGGTCACTGTTTCAGCCCAGGCAGCCTTGACTCCGGAGCCTGCTCTGTCGGTCATTACCCCATACCCCCACTGCTACCAAAATCCAAAATTAATTTCGTTACTTGTTTTTACAAATTTGTAGTGAGATGGCCTTGAATAGAGTATGTCCCATCAAGTTTTATTATCTGAATGAATTATATTTTAAATATAAATCTTAAGGTGAACCATTAAATCTTAAGGCAAAACTTAACAATTAGTTTGTTTTTGCTAACTGGAGCAAAGAGCTCCATTTGTGAATCGGCAGAACCTGGGTTTGGCTCCAGAATCTGCCACTGAAGACACTCAGCACAGTGTGATGGAAAAGCACACACAGCTCTGGAGCCAGCCAGATGTGGCTTAGTCCAGGCGCTGCCACTTACTAGCTATGTAACTTTGGGTAATTCACCCAAATTTAAAATGCGGACAAAAGTAGTATCCGTCTAATCTATTAAAATTATGTTTTTCATATATATAAAGTCGTCGTTACATAGTAGATGTTATTGGTTTATCTAACTGAGGTGGTCATTTTAAAGAATAGTCAACTAGAAAAGCAAAGTATTATTCAGAAATGGATGAATTTTAAATGAATTTTCTCTTGTAGCATCCCATATCAAGATGGATTGTCCGTACTTTCTATGATTGTCCTGAAAAGGATTATGAAAAAACATTGGCCGTCCTTCAGATTGAAACTGAAAAGGCTGAATTACGGTAGGAAAAAAGCAGGGAGGGGATGGGAAAGAAAATCTTTTCCTAGGGTTGCAAACCACCAGAAGAAAAAATTACTAAAACTATCAATATTTCAGCACGATAGGATGCTTTATGTAAATGGATAAAGATACGTACAGGCACAGTGGCTCACGCCTGTAATCCCAGCACTTTGGGAGGCCGAGGTGGGTAGATCACTTGAAGTCAGGAGTTCAAGACCAGCCTGGCCAACATACTGAAACCTTGTCTGTACTAAAAATACAAAAATTAGCCGGGCATGGTGGCGCATGCCCGTAATCCCAACTACTCAGGAGGTGAGGCAGAATAGCTTGAACCCTCAAAGCAGAGGTTGCAGTGAGCCAAGATGGCGCCATTGTACTCCAGCCTGGGCAACAGTGCAAGACTTCATCTCAAAAAAAAAAAAAGGGCAAAGATAGGATTAGCTTGTTTGAAGCGAAAATTATAAACTGGTGACAAGGAGACTATTAGGAGATATCTGTCAGATTAAAAGGAGTTCTTTTTTAAATTAAAAAAAATTTTTTTTTTTTGAGTTGGAGTCTTGTGCTGTCGTCCAGACAGGAGTGCAGTGGCACTGTCTGGGCTCACTGCAACCTGTGTCTCCCTGATTCAAGCGATTCTCCCGCTTCGGCCTCCTGAGTAGCTGGGATTACACATGTGCACCACCATGCCCGGCTAATTTTTGTATTTTTAGTAGAGACAGCGTTTCATCATGTTGACCAGGCTGTTCTCAAACTCCTGACCTCAGGTGATCTGCCCACCTTGGCCTCCCAAAGTGCTGGGATTACAGGCATAAGCCACCATGCCCAGCCTAAAAAAATTTTCTTTTAGAGTGGAAGTCCTGCCCTGTTGCCCCAGTTGGACAGTAGAAGGATAGATATATCCATCCAATGACATATATAATGCGGCCATTAAAAAGAAGGGGATAGATACTGTCACGGAAAGCAATGTGGATTTTCTTTCTTTCTTATTTTGTATACATATTAAAAAACATACATTTTTCCCCCCTCTTATGGTGCTGAGTTACGTGTGTGTTGTTGTTGTTTGTTTGTTTTTGAGATGGAGTCTTGCTCTGTTGCCCCAGCTGGACTGCTGTGGCGTAATTTCAGCTCACTACAACCTCCGCCTCCTGGGTTCAAGAGATTCTCCTGCCTCAGGAGCTGGGATTACAGGCACCTGCCACCATGTGCGGCTAACTTTTGTATTTTTAGTAGAGACACAGTTGTGCTATTTTGACCAGGCTGGTCTGGAACTCCTGACCTCAGGCGATCTGCCAACCTTGGCCTCCCAAAGTGCTGAGGTGCAGGTGTGAGCCACCATGCCCGGCCTGCAGTGCCTGTGTTTTTTGACCAGTCCCCTATTGCTAGTACTTGGGTTCTTTCCAGGTTTTTGCTATTATACATTCTTTGGTGGTGAATTTCCCCCATATTGTTTGCATATTTATGTAACATATCTGGAAAATAAATTTCTGGAAGTAGCATTGATAAGCCAAATAGCATGTGCTTCTAAACTTTGGGTAGATGTTGCCAAACTCTTCTTCAAAACATTGGACCAGTTGTTTTCTTCATCAGTTTCCATGTTTCAGTTTTCTATGTTTCTTTGTAATGGAATTTATCAAACTGAAACATTTTTGCTGATACGGTAATTGAAAAATGTTACCTCATCATTTCAATTTTATATTTCTTTGTAAGGTTGAGTAGTTTTTAAATATATCTATTAGTTGTATGTATTTCTTTTCTTTCTTTCTTTCTTTCTTTCTTTTTCTTTCTTTCTTTCTTTCTTTCTTTCTTT
>NW_016107668.1:1214088-1241892 GCF_001604975.1 Cebus imitator
CGATCTTGACTCAATACAACCTCTGCCTCCCAGGTTCAGGTGATTCTTCTGCCTCAGCCTCCTGAGTAGCTGGGATTACAGGTGCCCACCACCATGCCCAGCTAATTTTTGTGTTTTTAGTAGAGACAGGGCTTTTGCCATGTTGGCCAGGCTGGTCTTGAATTCCTGGCCTCAAGTGATTTGCCTGCCTCAGCCTCCCAAAGTGCTGGGATTACAGACGTGAGCCCCCGTGCCCACTGCCAATACTTTTGAGGACATTTTGTATCAGTGTTTTACTTACTTTCTATGTATTTACTCATTTAATTATTGTCAGGTTTGCCAGTCTCTAGCTTTTGGGATTTTGTGATCTGTGCAGGCACAGCAAAGGAGAGAATTTATCAATTGTTTTGGTGTTAAAAACTGGTAGCTACCTGTATAAGCAACATAACAAAAGTCAAAAATAAGTCCCAAATTTTACTTATAGATATACCAAATATATGCCTGCATAGGGGTTTGTGGAGGGGCAGTATACTTTACATAAAAGTAAAGACTAGTGATTGTTCTTCATGGAAATGGCTCATAAAATTTATAATTGGAAGTGCTGAAATCGCAGTCTTGCTCTTTCATTTGTTACAGGTTAAAGGAGATGAAAATACGAAACTTAATGCGTTCGAGAGGAGATGGGCCCTGGTATCACTTTGACACAGTTGATAAGGAACTTATTGATCATTCTACAAAAGCAACTCCTGACAATTAAGCATTTTTTTCTCTAAATACAAAGTATATTCTCTTTATTGGAAAATAAGTTAGTAAATATATTCTGTATTTTTGTTCTCCATGAAAAATAAAAGAGCTTCTGACATTACCGTTTCCCAGTGTTGGTTCAGATTAAAGCTTTTGTTTGGGGGTTTGGCTTCCAGTCCCTGAAGAAGGTTTAAAATGTGCTAATAAAAACTGGAGAGCTAGGAGTTTGTGAACTCCTAAAGCTGCAGCAACTTTGAAAGGGAGTGTTTCGTTTACCTGACAAATGGAAGTTATAGAAGTCTAATTATGTTAAGCACCAGTCATTACATTATTTTGTACAACTGTCTGTACTGTAGACGTCTATATTGAAGGGCAACTTCGGATTTTAAGTTCTATAAAGTACTGAACCAACCCTGTAAAATGTTAACTCCTTAATAAACAGATTTTCAGTAGACGAATTTTAAAGTTTATAATGCTTTCATGTCATTTTTAGCCATATATTCTTTTTAAAACTACACATATATATACACAGACATGTACATACACACACACACGCACACACACACACACACACGCACGCTCTTTTCCTAGATGCAATCTTGGGAATCCCTTAGAGTTTTTGTACACATATTACCTAGTCCACTAGCTAATATGTGTACAAAAAAGAACTCTAAGGGATTCCTGCAGAGATTATAAAATGTGAGTAGAAGCTAAAAATGACTATCATTTATTAGGCATTTACTATCTGTTAAACACTATATTAAATAACCGCATTTTCTGCCAGGTGCGTTGGCTCACGCTTGTAATCTCAGCACTTTGAGAGGCCGAGGCAGGTGGATTGCCTGAGCCCATCTCTACTAAAATACAAAAATCCAGGTGTGGTGGCATGTGCCTGTAGTCCCAGTTACTTGGGAGGCTGAGGCAGGAGAATTGCTTGAACCTGGGAGGCGGAGGTTGCAGTGAGCTGAGATCATGCCAGTACACTCCAGCCTGGGTGATAGACTCCATCTCAAAAAAAAAAAAAGTAAAAAAAACTGCCTTTTTTTAAACATTCTTTTCTTTCTTTTTTTTGTTTGATAGAGTCTTGCTCTGTTGCCCAGGGTGGAGTGCAGTGGTGTGATCTCAGCTCACTGCAACCTCCACCTTCTGGGTTCAAGCGGTTCTCCTGCCTCAGCCTCCCGAGTAGGTGGGATTACAAGCACTCGCCACCGACCCAGCTAATTTTTGTAGTTTTCAGTAGAGACAGGGTTTTGCTCTGTTGGCCAGGCTAGTGTTGAACTCCTGACCTCAAGTGATCTGCCTGTCTTGGCCTCTCAAAGTGCTGGGATTACAGGCATGAGCCACCATGCCCAGCCAACATTATTTTCAAAATGAGTTATAAGGTATTATGTTACTCTCTGAGTATTTCACATTAGAAACCTGAGGCAGATTTTAAACACAAACTCAATATTTACAAAAATACGCATTTAAAACATTGATACTTCAACTTCCAAAATGGCCTTTTAGCTTAAGCCTTCAGGATTTTCAAACCTGTAACAGCTTATCAATGCATCTCATCTTAGAAATATGTTTTACATTCTTTCTGAAAGTAAAAATGAATCCAGGTTTCCTAAGATTCAGCCAGTGGGTCTCCATTTAAGGCCAAATGGAGAAATTATTTTTTGCTGCCTAAACAGACAAATGAAAAGCCATAGGCCATTCATTCAACAAATACTTTTATTATTTTTATTGATAAGGACTTGTAAATGTAATATGTTATGTTGATATATGTATGCAATGTATAATGCCCAATCAGAGTATTTAGGAAATCCATCACCTCAAACCTCTTCCTTGTGTTAGGACATTTATTTTGAAATAAACTATAAGTTATTGTTAACTTTACCTGCTGTACTATCAAATACTAGAACTGATTCTTGTATCTAACTGTATTTTTGTATCCATTAACCAACTCTTCTAAATTTCCTACTCTTCCCTTCTCTACCCAGCCTCTGGGAACACCTTTCTACTCTTTGCCTCCACGAGATCCATTTTTTTTTTTAGCTCCCACATATGTGTGAGAACATTCCATATTTGTCTTTCTGTGCTTGGCCTATTTCACCTAACATAATGACCTGCAGTTCCACCCATGTTGCTACAAATGATAGAATTCTGTTCTTTTTCTTAGTATTGTTCATACGTATCACCTTTTCAACACCCGTGTATCCACTGATGGGCACAGGTTGCAAAGGGATTGCTGGGTTAGATGATAGCTCTATTTGCAGTTTTATGAGGCGCCTTCATACTGTTCATAGTGGTTGTTCTGCTGCACATTCCCACCAACAGTGGGTGAGCATTCCCATTTCTCCACATCCTCACCAGCATTTGTTATTTTTTCCTTTTTTAAAATGGCCATTTTAACTGGGATGAGATGTTATCTCAATGTGGTTTTGATTTACATTTCCCTAATTATGGTTGAGCATTTGTTTATGTATCTATTGGCTATTCATCTGTCTTTTGAGAAATGTCTATATAGTTTACAGATCTTTTGCCTTTTTTTTTTTTTTTTTTTTTTTTTTTTTTTGAGATGGGGTTTTACTCTGTCACCCAGGCTGGAGGCGATCTGGGCTCACCGCAGCTTCCACATCCCTGGCTCAAGCAATCATCCCGCTGCAGGATGACCCAAGTAGCTAGGACCACAGGCAAGTGCCACCACGCTCAGCTAATTTTTTTTTATAGTTTTTGTAGTGACGGGGTTTTGCCATGTTGCCCAGGCTGATCATGAACTCCTGCACTCAAGTGATCTGCTCACCTCGGCCTCCCAAAGTCCTGGGACTACAGGTGTGCCTGGCCTTTTGGTTCATTTTAAAATCAGGTTGTTTTTTGGTTTTTGCTATTAAATTGTTTGAGTTCCTTATATATTCTGGTTATGAATCCCTTGTTAGATGGTGTGTTAGATTATTGTGTTGCTATAAAGAAAATCTTGAATCTGGGTAATTTAATTGGCTCATGATTCTGCAGGCAATTAAGTGTACAGGAAGCATGGCACCAGCATCTGCTCAGCTTCTGGGGAGGCCTCAAGAAACTTTCACTCATGGCAGAAAGCAAAGCAGAAGCAGGCACATCACGTGGCGAGAGACAGAGAGAGAGAGACAGAGAGAGAGAGAGAGAGAGGTGGAGGAGGTGCCATACCCTCTTTTAGACAAGCAGCTCTCTCCGGAGCTCACTATTGTGAGGACAGCGGAGTGGGATGGCGCTAAACCATTCATGAGAAATCTGCCATCCTGATCCAATCCCCTCCCACCAGGCCCCACCTCCAACACGGGGAATCACATTTCAACACGAGATTTGGGGGGACAAACATCCAAACTCTGTCATATGGATAGTTTGCAAACACTTTCTCCCATTCTGTAGGTTGTCTCTTCACTGTTAATTGCTTCCTTTGCTCTGCAGAAGCTTTTCAGCTTGACACAATCCCATTTGTCTGTCTATGCTTTGTTGCCTGTGCTTTTGAGATCTTACCCAAAAATATCTTTCCTCAGACCAATGTCTTCTCTCATTTCTCCAATGTTTTAATAGTTTATAGTTTCAGGTCTTACATTTAATCTTTAATCAATTTCGAGTTGATTTTTATATGTGGTGAAAGATGGGGCTCTAGTTTCATTCTTCTGCATATGGATATTCAGTTTTCCCAGCACAGCTTGTTGAAGAGACCAGCAGCTGTATGGGATCTTTTGGGGCTCCGTATACATTTTAGAATTTTTTTTTCTATTTCTGTGAAGAACGTCATTGGTATTTTAATAGGGATTGCACTGAATCTGTAGATTCCTTTGGGTAGTAAAGACATTTTAACAATGTTGATTCTTCCAATCCGTGAGTATGGGATAGCTACCTTTCCATTTTTTGGTGTCCTCTTCAGTTTCTTTCATGAGTGTTGTATAGTGTTCCTTGTAGAGATCTTTCACATCTTTGGATAAATTCATTCCTAGGTTTCTGTTGTTGTTTGTTTGTTTTGTAGTTATTGTAAATGGGATTGCAGCAAACGCTTTCTGAGTGCCCACTGTATGCACTTAATACAGCCAAGATCCTTTTGGGTTGCTGAATTTTCTTATTTCCCCAGAAGAGGGATGCCATGCCCAGCAACTCCCAGATATTCTTTTGAGAATTCCCTATGCAATCTACCACCTCATAATTCTGCCAGAGGATTTGGGAGAAGGGCATATTGTCTCTAAAGCCTCTGCTTATGCAAACCAGCTTTGCAGAAGAGGGATAAGGAGAATTGAAGCAGATAGGACTTATCTATGGTGATAGTGAATGATGCCAGATCTATACACATTGATATATTCATGCTGAAAAAATAGCCTACAGATTGTTTTTTTGACAGTTGTAGGTTTTACTTTATGTTCTCTTTTCTACTATTATAAATGTAAGAAAAGCTTAGGATAAAAAACATGGAAAGCTTACAATAAATACTGATAATCATAACACTCATAAGGATATTTCAGAAATTTCCTCCAGGCTTTATTTGACACAGCTGGGATCATGTATAAAAAATGGGATCAGCTTTTTTGGGGAGGAGAGCATGGCTCACACCTGCAATCCCAGAACTTTGGGAGGATGAGGCAGGCAGATTGCTTGAGGTCAGGAGTTCAAGGCCAGCCTGGCCAACATGGTGAAACCCTGTCTCTACTAAAAATACAAAAAAATTAGCTGAGTCTAGTAGTGTGAGCCTGTAATTCCAGCGTCTCAGGAAGCTGAGGCAAAAGAATTGCTTGAACCTGGGAGGTGGAAGTTGCAGATCACAACAGTGAACTCCAGCCTGGGTGACAGAGCAAGACTGTCTCAAAAAAAAAAAAAGTAAAATGAAATAGGATTGACTTTTTTTTTAAGTTGTAAAGTGTCTCTTTACAACTTTTAAAAAGTGTTAATTAAAGCTAATATACGTGTTTATGTTGATTCTTATGCTAACCATTTTTTTTTTTTTTTTTTTTTTTTTTTTTTTTTTTTGAGATGGAGTCTTGCTCTGTGGCCAGGCTGGAGTGCAGTGGTGCAATCTCTGCTCACTGCAACCTCCGCCTCCTGGGTTCAAGAGATTCCCCTGCCTCAGCCTCCCGAGTAGCTGGGACTACAGGTGGGCGCCACCATTCCTGGCTAATTTTTTGTATTTTAGTAGAGACAGAGTTTTACCAAATTGGCGAAGATGGTCTCGATCTCCTGACCTCATGATCCACCTGCCTCGGACTTCCAAAGTGCCATTACAGGTGTGAGCCACGCCCAGCCAAACACTGTCTAATCTTACCTCCTACAACTTCTTCCATCACTCTGGCTCATAAATGTGCTAAGCACCTTGCTTTTCCCAGAATAAGCCACATCGTGACCTCTGCCACCTCATCTGCCATTTGAATGACCATATTCTCATTCTTCTAGTCTCAGCTCAGAAGCCACCTCCTTTAGGGAGGTAAAGGTGAACACATGCCATCCTAAATTCTTCCACAGGATGGCATTAAAAAAACTGTTATGACGTTTTCTATTGTATTATACCTGTATAGAAATCATCAGGTCCTCCTGACCTGAGAGGTCCTTGAGAAAAGGTGCCATACTTCTTCATCTTATTACCCCCAGCTCATTGCACACCCTCCAGAGCACAGTAGACTCTGAGTGAAAACCTGTTGAGTGGATGATACATAAGTTTAACACGGTTTGAGGTTATTTTTATTATTTATTATTTTCACTTTTTAGACAGAATCACTCTCTGTCACCCACACTGGAGTGCAGTGGTGCAATGTCAGCTCACTGCAACCTCTACCTCCTGGGTTCAAGTGCTCCTCCTGCCCCAGCCTCTGGAGTAGCTGGGACTACAGGCGTGTACCACCAGGTCCAGCTAATTTTATATTTTTAGTAGAGACGCAGTTTCTCCATGTTGGTCAGGCTGGTTTCAAACTCCTGACCTCAGGTGATCTGCCCACCTGGGCCTCCCAAAGTGCTGGGATTACAGGGTGAGCCACCGCGCCCGGTCTGTGGTTTTGTATTATGCATGTGGCCGGTACCATGCTGACTTTCTTTTACTGTACATGTGGTGACAAAGAAGAGGGAAGACGGAGCCTCCATGATGAACACACCTGGCTTCCATGTAGCTCTTTCTGACTGGCTCAGCTTCCGGCATTTCCCTGTGCAAACTTCCAGCTTTCTTATCTGTGCAGCTCGATTTTACAGGCTGTTCTTTGTTAGAAAAGAAATGATTTGGGGGCTGCTTTTTGTTTAAAGGGAAGCTGTAATGAGAACTCTATCACCTTCACCATCTGCCTAAATAATTTCTTTTTAGCTTCAGTATCACTAGCTCCTCCGGAGGCCGAGGGGGAGGATCACTTGAGTCTAGGAGTTTGACGCTGCAGTGAGGTATGATCACGCCACTGCACTCCAGCCTGGGCAACAGAGCAAGACCCTGTCTCTTAAAAAAAAAAAAAAAGTAAATATCATGAAAGACAAAGGCGGCTGTGGAAATCTTCCATATAAAAAGAGGATAAAAAGTCATGCAAGCAAATGCAACACCTGATACTACACTGAATCCTGTAGTGGAGTGAGAGATGTTATACAGGACATTATTAGACCAACGGACAAAAGCTGGAGTATGGGAGGTGGATTGCATAAAAGCATGATATCAGAGTGAATGTAGGAGTTGGTCATGCTCTGTGGTTATACAAGATAATATCCTGGCCTGGCGCGGTGGCTCACGCCTGTAATCCTAGCACTCTGGGAAGCTGAGACGAGCGGATCACCTGAGGTCAGGAGTTCAAGACCAGCCTCGTCTACATGGTGAAACTCCCATCTCTACTAAAAATACAAAAATTAGCTGGGTGTGGTGTCACATGCCTGTAATCCAGCTACTCAGGAGGCTGAAGCAGGAGAATCACTTGAACCCAGGAGGCAGAGGTTGCATTGAGCTAAGATTGCATCATTGTTGCCTGGGCAACAAGTGTGAAACTCCATTGCAAAAAAAAAAAAAAGCATATTCTTATTCTCAGAAAATAGACACTGAAATATTTAGAGGTAAAGGGTCATGATGTATGTAATACCCTCAAAATGGTTCAGAAAAATATATACATATATACAGGTGTGTTAATGTATATCTATATGTATGTATATCAAAATATACACATACATACATATGTATACATGTGTTATGGGCTGAATTGTGTCTACCTCAAAAATCATATGTTGAAGTTCTAACCCCCAGTTCCTTAGAATGTGACTGTATTTGGAGAGAGAGTCTTTCAAGAGTTAATTAGGTTAAAGTGACATCATTAGGGTGGTCGTAATCCAATCCACTGTGACTGGTCCCCTTTTATGAAGAGGTAACAGACACACAGAGAGGACAGAGCTGGTGAAGACAGAAGAAGACAGCCGTGGGTGAGCCATGGAAAGAGGCCTCAGAAGAAACCAACCCTTCTGATACCTTCGTCTTACATTCTCTAGAACTGTGAGAAAATAAATTTTGCTGTTTAAGCCATTCAGTCTCTGGTACTCTGTTGGGAGAGCACTGGTGGACCAGCACTACACACACACACACACACACACACACACACACACGGTATATATACAATATATAGTCACACATTCACACACACAAACATACACACAGTATATATACAATATATAGTCACACATTCACATGCACAAACATATACACAGTATATATACAATATATAGTCACATATACACACACATGTGTATAAACAATATATAGTCACACATACACACAGTGTATGTACACTAGCCACACACAGTGTATAGACAATATAGAGTCACATATATATGCGTGGTGTACATACAATATATAGTCACACATAGACCCACATATACACACACGGTGTATATACAATATATAGTCACACATATACACACATACACACATGGTGTGTATACAGTATATAGTCACACGTACACACGTTTATACAATATATAGTCACATACACACAGTGTATGTACAATATTTAGTCACACACACACGGTGTATATACAATATATAGTCACACATGCATATGCACACACACAGTGTATATACAATATATAGTCACACATACACACATGATGTGTATATAATATATAGTTACATGCACACACAGTGTATATACAATACATAGTCACACATATATATACACACACGGTGTACATACAATATATAGTCACATATACACACAACCAGTGTATATCCAATATATAGTCACACATAGACACACACATACACACACAGGGTGTATATAGAATATACAGTCACACACACGCACCTGCACACACACAGTATATATACAATATATAGTCACATATTCACACACAGTGTATATATAATATATAGTTACACACACAGTGTATATACAATACATAGTCATGCATACACACATGGTGTATACACAATATATAGTCACACACACATATGACGTATATAAAATATACAGTCACATGCACACTGTGTATATACAATATATAGTCACACATACACACACATACACACACAAAATGCAAGTAAAAGCAGATGAAGTAAACGGTTTATAGATAATCTGGGTAAACGACATGGGGTTGTTCCTTGCACTTTTTTTGTTTTGCAACTTTTTGTAATTTTGAAATTACATTCATATTTAGCAGTAAAAATACATAAATATTTAAAAATAAATACATGTATACCATAATTACAAACATTAAACAAACCTAAAAGTGAAACAAAAAGTTAAAATGGTTACCTAAGGGTGGAGGAATTCTTTTTTCCTCAAACATCCAACATCCTGTGATGTTATGTTATTGCTTTTTTACATTGCTTTTTAAATAAATTACAGGCTGGGCATGATGGCTTATGCCCGTAATCTGGCATTTTGGGAGGCTGAGGCTGGTGAATTGCTTGAGCCCAGGTCTTCGAGACCAGCCTGGGCAACATGGCAAAACCCTGTTTCTACAAAAAATACAAAACAAAATAATTAGCCAGTGGTGGTGGCTCACGCCTATAGTTTCAGCTACTTGGGGGGCTGAGGTGGGAGGACCCCTTGGGCCCAGGAGGTTAAGGTTGCAGTGAGCCATAATCTTGTCTCAAATAAAAATAAAAACAATAATAAAAACTAGCTATTATTTATTGAGTCAATTATGTAGCAGACATGAACTAAACACTTTGTATGTTTTATCTTATTTATTTCTTACAATAAGGCTTCAGTGTAGCTATCACTATCCTCAAATAAGAAAACTCACGCTCAGAAAGTTTAAATAAAGTAAGCAGCCCAAGCTTATAGCTAATAAAAGTTATACCATATTTTTATTTATTTATTTACTGAGACAGAGTTTTTGCTCTTCCGCCCAGTCCGGAGTGCAGTGGTGCAATCTTGGCTCACTGCAACCTCTGCCTCCTGGGTTCAAGCGTTTCTCCACGCTCGGTTAATTTTTTGTATTTTTGGCAGAGACAGGGTTTCACCATGTTGGCCAGGCTGGTCTCGAACTCCTGGCCTCAAGTGGATCACCTTGGCCTCGGCCTCCCAAAGTGTTGTGATTGTAGGTGTGAGCCACTGCACCCAATGCCTATTTTTAAAATGAACAGAAAATAAGTCAAAAGCCCACTAATGTAGGGAAAGAAGTGACAGAATTAGGCCTTGGCATGTTGTGAAGAGCTGCACTTGGCACATCTGTCCCTGAGCGCCCACTGCTCTCCTCCTTTCCCTTGGAGGTAATAATTTCTTTAACAATCACCCCCTTTTCTGACACTTAGTTAATTTCCAATCTCATAGCTACATATTTGTATGCATTCTTAATTGGTTCTTTAGTATAAATTGCTAGAAGAAAACTATTTAGTCAAAGAGCGTTTCTAGGTTGTTGATACCTGCTTCAGGGTTGCCCTCCTGGAACATTGCAACAATTCACACTCCCACGGGGCAGCAGGAGAGAGCATCCACTTTCTCAGGCCCTGAAGACTTAAGGACTCGGTCTTGTCAGACTGATGGGAGGATTTTATGTTTCTTTTGACACCCTCAAGGTCTTGCGAGCAATGCCATTCTCAGCAAAGCGTTTCCCATTCAGCACAGACCTGACACCTCGGTTCTCTATTCCAGATCTTGGAAATTTGACTTTGTTTATGAAATTGTTTGATTTTCTCATCGAATTGTAATAAAAGATAACTAATGCCAACAAAACGAAATATTCAGAAAGCAGCCTTCAGTTTCTTCTTTTCTTTCTTTCTTTTTTTTTTGTTTTTTGAGATGGAGTCTTGCTCTGTCACTGAGGCTGGAGTGCAGTGGTACTATCTGGGCTCATTGCAACCTGTGCCTCCCGGGTGCAAGTGATTTTCCTGCCTCAGCCTCCTGAGTATGGGATTACAGGGGCATGCCACCACACCCAGTTAACTGTTTGGATTTTTAGTAGAGACAGGGTTTCACCATGTTGGCCAGGCTGGTTTTGAACTCCTGGCTTCAAGTGATCCGCCTGCCTCGGCCTTCCAAAGTGCTAGGATTACAGGCATTAGCCACTGTGCTTTTGGGTATTTTGAAGTTTGTCTTTGATTTCTTTAAATATGACAATCCTAGCATCATGGATTCCCTACAGCAAGCAAGAATGTCGAGGTGGGAAGATCACTTGAACCCAGGAGTTTGAGACCAGCCTGAGCAACATTTCAAGCCCTCACCTCTAAAAAAAAAAAAATTCGCCAGGCATGATAGCTGCTACTTGTGAGGCTGAGGAGGGAGAAATGCTTGTACTTGGAAGACTGAGACTGCAGTGAGCTGTGATTGCACCACTGACATGCAGCCTGGTGACAGAGCAAGATACTGTCTCAAAAAAACCGTTTTTTTTTTTTTTTTTTTTTTTTGAGATGGAGTCTCATTCTCTCGCCCAGGCTGGAGTACAGTGGGGCCATCTCAATTCACCTCAATCTCTGCCTCCCAGGCTCAAGCAATTCTCCCACCTCAGCCTCCCGAGTGGCTGGGATTACAGGCGTGCACCACCATACCCAGCTAATTTTTGTATTTTAGTAGAGATTGGGTTTCACCATATTGGCCAGGTTGGTCTCGAACTCCTGACCTCAAGTGATCTGCCTGCCTCGGCCTCCCAAAGTGCTGGGATTACAAATGAGAGCCACCGCACCGGGCCCCAAAACTCCTTTTTTAAAAGCACTCTGCAGCTGGAGACACGGCCTTTGTCAAACATCTTCTAGGTGCTGGAACTGAAGACAGAGATCGCAGTGGATGTGGTTCCGCGGCATAGCTCTGCTGTATTCTGTATTCCACATTGTCTCCAGGTTTAAACAGGCCCACACGCCTCAGGCTTCCGACGCTGACTTTGAGATCTTGGTCATGATACCCAAGGCTGAAGGAAGGGTGTTTTCCCAGGCCCAGCCCGGTGTCCTTCGCTGACTGTGTCACTCTGCCCGGAGCTCTGGCAAAACACAGACAGTGACTGGCACTTGTTTGACAGGCAACATGTCTATAATTTCAACGAGGCCTTACTGGAAACCACAAAGTCCACTTTTCCCCGGCGATGAGGCCACGGCTTGTCCAGGTCCAGGCTGTCTTCCGTGCGTTTGTGTATCATGGTGTCATGGCGTTCTTGCTCATCGGCACCGAAACCTTCCCCTAGCTCCAGGAAAAACAGATCTGCTGCAACAGCTTGGAGGCTTCATTTTCTCCTCCAATAACAAAATACTTTGGATGATCTTTCAAAAGTTGGATGATGTTTAAGGGGGAAGTGGACTTCCAGGCTGCTCTGTCTTCTCGGGATACCACATCAGTGTACCAGCAGTGACAAATTCGATCTAAAGATGATGTCATGCTGTAAGAACGCCTGGGGAGAGACATGGATTTTTAAGAATTCTCCTTGTGGACCTGGTGCTCCTAGAACCGTAATGAAAGCAGCCCAGTTTTCCCACAGAACTGATGTTTATGGTTTCTTTGAATAGACATAGAAATAGACCTTCCCCGTCTTGAAACTTGAGAAAATCTCATTTGTCTTATCTAAATTCCCTTCTCATGGAACTAGACATCAGGTCTCTCCGACAGCAGCAAAGAACTGAAACTTGCCAGATCACCACATCTGGACAATGAGACCCCTCACTTGTCATGATTGCGTAAGTGGCCACCTGCTTCCTATTGACCAACTCCTCTTCCTTACCCCTCCCAAATTCCTGTTTCCCACACACGGTTACTTTTCTCTCCTGCTATGTAAACCCCTAATTTTAGGGTCAGTGAGGTGGATTTGAGATGGATCTCCCATTTCTTCGGCTACAGCACCCGATGAAAGCCTTCTTCCCTGGTAGTGCCTGTTTTCTCAGTGATGGCTTTCCATGTGGCAAGCAGCAAGACCTAGACCGAAGCTCGCTGTTTCAGCATGTTAAAGGAAAACTCAGCCGGGTGCAGCGGCTCACGCCTGTAATCCCAGCACTTTGGGAGGCCAAGGCGAGTGGATTGCTTGAGGTCAGGAGTTCAAGACCAGCCTGGCCAACATGGGGAAACTCCATCTCTGCTAAAAATAAGAAATGAGTAGGGTGTGGTGGCACGCACCTGTAGTCCCTGCTACTCAGGAGGCTGAGGCACGAGAATCACTTGAACCTGGGAGGCGGAGGTTGCAGTGAGCTGAGATCGAATCACTGCACTCCAGCCTGGGGGACAAGAGTGGTACTTTGTCTCAAAAAAAGAAAAATTGAAAAATAAAACTATTCAAATTAAGTTAGTTTAACTGAGCAAAGAATTATTTGCGAATTATTGGGCAGCCTCCCAAGCCAGAGTAGGCTCAGAGGCTCCTGCACAGCCATGGGGTGGAAGAAGATTTATGGACAGAGAAAGGAAGGTGACATACAGAAAGCAGACGTGAGGCACAGATGCAGCTGAGTTGGTAACAGCTTGGCATCTGCTTTATTTGAACACGGTTGGAATAGTTGGTCACCTTTGATTGGCCACAACTTGGTGATTGGTGTGAGAGTAGCGTATAGTCTGTTTATAATTTCATTTAGGTTATAGTTCATGGCATACAGAGAAACCTCTAGGGCAAACCTAAAATATGTCAGGAGGTAGCTTTAGGGAAAGATTAACGCCGCCTTGAAGGTAAGACAAGTCCTGACCAAACAGGAAGGGCAGAGAAAGAAAAGGAAAGGCTGCAGGTTCCTGGAGGGCGGGAGGGGCAGGGGACACACCTGTATATACAGTGCTCTATGAACCGCCAGGTGTGGTGGTGCGCCTCTGTAGTCCCAGCTGCTTGGGAGGCTGAGCCATATACATATCCCCTCGGGTGGTGGGAAGAGAGATGGGGACATGCTGCAGTAGAAATATACAGACGTGTGATACAGAACGCAAGGACACTGGTACTAGTTAGCCCACGTCCCTGGAGAAGCAGGGGGCCCCTTAGGAAGCCTGCCTTTGGGTTAGCGGCACATTTGCCCAGTGTGGGGCAGAAGCGAGCACTCGTACCCTTCAGGTGAAGATGTGAGGCGGGAAATTTCCAAGAAATATAGAAAGAACCTCATCTGAAGATTAAAACGGGACACTATGGTCTAGATTTTTTTTTTTTTTTTGAGATGGAGTCTCAGTCTGTCCCCCAGGCTGGAGTGCAGTGGCTCCGTCTCAGCTCACTGCAACCTCTGCCTCCTGGGTTCAAGTGATTCTTGGGCCTCAGCCTCCCAAGTAGCTGGGACTACAGGCATGCACCACCACACCCGGCTAATTTTTGTATTTTTAGTAGAGATGGGGTTTCACCATGTTGGCCAGGCTGGTCTCGAACCCCTGACCTCAAGTCATCCTCCAACGTTGGCCTCCCAAAGTGCTGGGGTTACAGGCATGAGGCACTGCACCCAGCCAGAAATATCGAAACAATAGACACTAAGATGTATCTTGGTTAAATGACTGCATTCTAGAGCTTAAAAATGGGAGTGAAAGGGAAAGTTTCTAGGCAGAAAAATCAGATCATTTATAAGGTAGAAAATCCATCTGGCTTCAGGTTCCCATCTTTTTAGCCATCCAACCATCCATCCACTTTTCCATCAACAGATGCACATAGAGAGACACTGTTATCTGGAACCAAGGTCACGCAGTATTCATTTTTATTTTTTATTTCTATTTTCAGAGATGGAGTCTCATTATGCTGCCCAGGCTGGAGTGTAGTCTCCTACGGCCCAGTGGCGTGACCATAGCACACCACAGCCAAGAACCGCTGGACTCAAGAGGTCCTCCCGCCTCAGCCTCTCAAGAGCTGGGCCTGCAGAGGCACGCGGCCACACCCGGCTGTTCGTGGAGTAGTCACGGCGGTAATTCTGAGGACACAGATCTTGGATGCTTTGTATGGTTTATTCCTAGTAACTTCGTTATGACTTGATTTTTTTCATATTGTTTATGTTTTTAAAACTGCTATGATGGAAAATTTTGAGAGTCATTTAGTTATATTTGAGTGAACTGATGTTCAGTTTGCAAAAAGTTTTTTGTTCATATTCTTCAAAAATAGAAGAAGAGGGACAGTCTAAAAATAGTTTAAAGATACTGCTTTTCGTCAGGGAAGTAACAGAAAAAGGAATCCAGTTCAGCAGGCAACCTGAATGCCTGCAGCAGCATTACACGTTTTAGTCTGGATCAGTCAGCTTCTGCTGTGGTAACGAGCAATCCCAGCATCTCATGGCTTCAGTAATGAACAATTACTTCTTGGTCTTGAGGGTTGAGAGTTAACTTTGCATCTCCTGGGCTCTGCTGGCATCATGGATCTTCTGTTTCAAAGAATCCAGATTGAAAGAGTAACCTTTGATGATACTGATGTGGATAAAATACTCGACCCATAGGTGAGCCTGAGAAGGGACGAGCAGAAATAAGAAAGTTTGAACAGGCGCTGTAACATGCCACAGGAGCCTTGATTCCATGCTGTTTTATCCAGTTTATCCATTTATGTCCCTAATACGGTTTCAGTGTGTCACCAAATCTCATGTTGCTTTGTAGTCCTCACTGTTGGAGGTGGGGCCTGGTGGGAGGTGGTTGGATCGGGGCTGGGGGCAGATTTCTCATGAGTGGTTTAGCTCCGTCCCCCTGGGTGCTGTCCTCATGACAGTGATTTAGTTCTTGTGAGATCTGGACATTCAGAACTGTCAGCACCTCTCCCCCTTCCTCCCTGCTTTCTACCCTCTCTCTCTCTCTTTCTCTCTCTCTTTTTCTCTTTCTTTCTCTCTTTCTTTCTTTCTTCAAAACTGTGAAGCACCTCTCTCCTTCCCTACCCTTTCCTGCCTTCCTTCCCTTCCTTCCTTCCCTCCCTTTTCTTTCCTTCTCTTTTTCTTTCTTTCTTTATTTCCTCTCTCTCTTTCTTCCTTTCTTTGCTTTCTTTTTTTTCTCTTCTTAGTTTCTTGATGGAGTTTTTGCTCTTATTGCCCAGGCTGGAGTGCAGTGGCACAATCTCAGCTCACTACAACCTCTGCCTACTAGGTTCAAGCAGTTCTTCTGCCTCAGCCTCCAAGTATCTGGGATTACAGGTATGTGCCACCAAGCCCAGCTAATTTTATAGACATGAGGATTCACTATGTTGGCCAGGCTGGTCCCTAACTCCTAATTTCTGGTCATCCGCCTACCTTGGCCTCCCAAATTGCTGGGATTACCGGCGTGAGCCACTGTACCCAGCCGTGTCTGTGTATTTTTAGTAGAGATGGGGTTTCACCATTTTAGCCAGGCTGGTCTTGAACTCCTGACCTCAAGTGATCCACCTGCCTCAGCCTTCCAAAGTGCTGGGCTTACAGGAAGCCACCGTGCCCAGACTAGAATCTTTCAAAGGCAAGTTACTAATGATTCCAACTAGTCCAGAATGCTGGTGACAGCATTTACCCATGTGGGCTTTCTGACCCTATGAGGCTGAGGGGAGTCCTGGGTGGACGTCGTCGTAGGCGGAGGGGATTTACTGCCAGGAGGAAAGCCAGGCCGGTTACAACACAAGGCGGCAGTCCAAATGCAATTAACACCTCAGGGAATGCTAATTCACAGATAACTCTGGCTGCGGTTCATCATGGGGGTCCCAGGAGGGGAGGCAGTGGGCACACCGCTAAGATCTCATATCCCACCATCCCCAAGCCAGGAAGCAGAGGTCTGAATCAAGGCACCATGCTAGGCAGTCGTGATCACAGCCAGGAATTACTTGGCACACCCAGAGTTCCTTGACTGACGGAGAGGCATGTTTCCCTGAGGGAAGACGCTGCAGAACTGTCACATATGGACAGTGCATAGCTGGGTGTGGTGACGTGTGCCTACAGTCCCAGCTGCATGGGAGGCCAAGGTGGGAGGTCACCTGGGTCCAGGAGTTGGAGGCTCTAGTAAGGTACAACAGCACCTGTGAAAAGTTACTGCACTTCGGCCTGGGCAACATGGCGAGACCCCTCTACAAAAACACACATGGGCAGTGGGACAGTGGGACACCTCCTCCTACCCTTCTCTGCAGCCGCTCCCCCAGTGCCTGTGCTCTTTTTTTTTTTTTTTGAGATGAAATCTCTCTCTTGTCCCCCAGGCTGGCGTGCAGTGGTGCGATCTCAGCTCACTGCAACCTCTGCCTCCTGGTTCAAGTGATTCTACTGCCTCAGCCTCCTGAGTAGCTGGAATTACAGGCATGTGCCACCACGCCTGGCTAATTTTTGTATTTTTAGTAGAGACTTTATTTCACTCTGTTGGCCAGGCTGGTCTCGAGCTCCTGACCTCAGGTGATCTGCCCACCTTGGCCTCCCAAAGTACTGGGATTACAGGTGTGAGCCACCACGCCTGGCCAACTCTCCAAATCTTTTACAGCAAAATTGGCTCTGAGCAAAACTGGAGACTGTTGGAATGCCATTCCCATCTGCCAGCATGGAGGCTTATTGGGGGCAGAGTATATATGGGGTTCTGACCCTAGTTCATCTCATGGTAGGCCCACTGGGGCCTAAGCCCATCCTGTGACTGTACCACAGTTCCTGAAAATATTATTGGAATGCACAGCTGCAACACACTCCAGAATCTTCACATCGGCTCCCTGACCTGAGAAGCAATAACTACTATAGTAGGAAGAACCCAGAGGATGAACTGGTGTCCCCTCTCCCTAACAAAACAGAAATATGAAACAAGACTGCAGACCTGGTGGAGCTGCAGGAATTTATGGCATTACCAAAGATCCAGAAGAAACAGATTTCGTGATTATATTATATACCCATCCTATACCTTGGCTTCAAACAGCATAGAGAATGATGAGGGGTCATGGTCAAGTTAATGAGGTGGTGATTTCAATTTGCTTAGTATTCCAGGGACGATCTCCTCACTGAAGCAAATTAACATATCTCCTGGCAGGCCTTGGGTTTACCACTGCTCACCTGGCGAAAGCGTTTTCCCCAGTAGGATAAGCAGGTGTGCCATTTCCTGAGGGTATGTGGCACAACCTTACTTTCTTACTCAAGGTCAAGTTCATCATCTTCAACTCTTTGTCTCTAGGAATGAGGAAATCTGGAGAGCTTCTTTGGATTTTGGAGGCAATGTGGCTCATATTTAAATAGCTTGCTTTGACCCATTTACTGGGAAATCTGAAAAGCAACTTTGGTCCATGGTTAATGTTTGTTACTGTGTCCATCCACGCTGAGTGGAGGACAAGGCTCCCTGTGTGTGCTTGGAACTGGTGGTGGGCATGAGGGATGGTGCTGTCAGAGGCCTGAAAGACAGTCTGATGGCCTCTGCGTCTCCTAAGTCGGGCTCCGGGAAGAACTGTGGGGAGTCTCTCACATCACGAAACCAGAAAATGAGAATAGACATCTCACATTTCCTCTTAAGCTGAATAAGAGCTTATCTCGTCCTGATGTTAAGAGCTGCTCAAGGAGTTTGTTCATTCCACTGCGAGCCTGCCTTGTAGCAAGGGGGCTTATTTATAAACCTAACGGCAGAGACCCGCTTACTTTAAAATAATCAGTGAAAGGGCGAAGCAGAGAAGAAAGATGGCAGATGGGGGTGAAAACGGATATGATCACTGGCAGTACATAAAGTTAACACTTCCCTCTTATTCATAAAAAGAAGTGGATACTTGACTGGGTGTGACAGCTCACACCTGTAATCCCAGCACTTTGGGAGGCCAAGGAGGGCAGATCACTTGAGGCCAGGAGTTTGAAACCAGCCTGACCAACACAGTGAAACCCTGTCTCTACTAAAAATACAAAAAAAATTATCCTTGTTTGACAACGGGTGTCTGTAATCCCAGCTACTCAGGAGGCTGAGGCAGGATTGCTTGAACCTGGGAGGTGGAGCTGCAGTGAGCTGAGATCATGCCGCGGCACTCCAGCCTGGCGTCAGAGTGAGATTCTGTCTCAAAAAAAAAAAAAAAAAGAAACTTTTATCACCCCAGAGATAACCGCTGCTAGCATAAGGCCTGTTCGAATCTAGTCTTTTTCCTATGCTACAAATATGACATGTGTTTATGTATTTAAGTGGGATAATAGTGTATATTGTTATTTACAGTCTGTTTTCGAAGTTTTCATTATGGCGATCATCTTTGCCTGCTGATACATACACACACACACACACACACACACACACACACACACACACACACACGACAGAATCTTGCTCTGGCTGGAGTGCAGTGGTGTGACCCCCGCCTCCTCGGTTCAAGTGGTTCTCCTGTCTCAGCCTTCTGAGTAGCTGGGAATATAGTCCTGCACCACCACGCCTAGCGGCTTTTTTTTATTTTTACTTTTATTTTTAGTAGAGACAGGGTTTCACCATGCTGGCTAGGCTGGTCTTGAACTCCTGACCTCAGGAGATCCACCTGCCTCAACTTCCCAAAGTGCTGGATTATAGGTGTGAGCCACCGCATGGCCGTCAATAAATATTCTTAAGCCATATGATTTCTATGGGTACGTAGAATTCTCTCAAACAGAAAATGGCAGAAATTTCTCAACCAGTGCCTTATTGTTCTGCACGTAGGGACCAGTGCGCTGGCACAGGCTACCTGCCATGACAGAAAATTCGGTGGGTCTGCTTCACAGCGAGTCTCACCACACATGGCTTTACTGGATGCCTGCGTGCTATTGGAAGACGTCAGAGATCAACAGTTATTCTACGTATTAAAGTAACTTAAGATTTTCTTCTCTGTAGATTTCCCTAGTTCCTCTTTCTGACATTAGCCATAGTAACTAATATTTATATCACATTTTAATGTAACCTCTGTCGGTTCTTGGAATAACATTTGTGCAGCAATTAATTTCACCTAAAAGACACAACACAGACGGAAAACAATATTATTACAATGCCACTGATGTGAGTCATTCATTTGGGAGATACTTACTGAGTGCCTAAAATAAAACCATCGAGGCAGGCAATATTCTACAAACACTGAGCTTCCATAATGTACAAGGATACGAAGAAATATAGCTTCTTTTAAAGGACTGGCTTTCTTTTTTTGAGATGGAGTTTTGTTCTTATTGCCCAGGCTGGAGTGCAGTGGTGCAATCTCAGCTCACTGCAATCTCCGTCTCCTGTGTTCAAGCGATTCTCCTGCCTCAGCCTCCCAAGTAGCTGGGATTACAGGCATGTGCCGCCATGCCTGGCTAATTTTGTATTTTTATTAGAGACGGGGTTTCTCCATGTTGGTCAGGCTAGTCTTGAACTCCTGACCTCAGGTGTTCCGCCCGCCTCAGCCTCCTAATGTGCTGGGATTACAGGTGTGAGCTACCATGCCCCACCTAAAGGATTTCCTTTCTATATAGAGATATAAGACATAGAACCAAGAGTAATTAAATGACAGGACAAAAGAGGTCATGAGGCAGTTTCCAATGATGAATACCATAGGCCATAGGGGCTGTCATTGTTTTAAAGATTGGTCCCTAAGGATGGGAACAGTTGGAAAAGGCTTCATGGGAAAAACACTAAATCTTAAAAGGATTGAGAAGATAGAAATAAAAGGGGAGAGCTTTCACAAAGGCTGGGAGACAAGCTCCTTTCTCCATCGGGAACAGTAAGTTGAGCTCACAGGATGTGTAGGCGTGGGAGGTAGTCTGAAGGCTGGATCACTGCGGGGTGGAAGAGGCCCTGGAGTGCCAGTCCATCGCGGCCTGGGCTCCACCCTGAATCGTGAGAGGGGGTTTGGAGCAGTGCGGTGACATGGTGGCGCGACACCCTGGTGTGGCAAAAGTCAGTTCAGAGTCTTCACGTCTCTTAAAACCTCTGTAGCAGGACTTTGAATTGATGTTGGACAGCTGTTTACCCATCGTCTTCTTTCCTCCTGCTTACTGACTGGGACTCACTTGCAGAAACTGGCCTACCAGTAAAATAGTTACAAATTCCTACGTAGGCTGGGCACAACGGCTCACACCTGTAATTCCAGCACCTTGTGAGGCCGAGGTGAGCGGACCACGTGAGCCCAGGGGTTCAGGACCAGCTTGGGCAACACAGCATGACTCTGGCTCCAAAAAAAAGGAAAAAAAGTTAGCCAGGCGCAGTGGTGCGCGCCTGTAGTCCCAGTGCTTGCTGAGGAGGCTGGGGTGGGAGGATCACGGGGGCCCAGGAGTTTGAGGCTGCAGTGAGGTATGATTGTGCCACTATGCTATACAGCCTGGGCAACAGAGTGAGACCCTGTCTCAAAAAAAAAAAAAAATTTAGATGTAGAATCTGCAAAATCAAGTTTAAATAGTTCAGTAATTGAACCAGATGTTTTCCTAAAATGTCACGATTAAGACGGTCATAATTCAGGGAAGCTTCTTTTACTAACATTTTTGTCTTGATAACTTTTTATATTACAAAACAAATGTGATATCATTGGAAACATTTTGAAAATAGAAACAAAATCTTATAACCTAATCCCAAACATAACTATTTAAACTTTCCATCTTGTCAAAATGCATATTTATTTTTACCCCATTGCAATAATGCTATATAAGCATAGCAAGCACGTTAAGCAGTATTCTATAAGCATATTAAGTCAATCATTTTCATAATTATCATTCTAAGTTTGTATAAGCATCTTCGAGTGGATGTATCCAATTTAACAATTTCTCTATGCTTAGATGTTTTCTATTTTTCCCTGCTTTGATTCCAGCTGTTGCGCCACTGGCATTTTGGTGCACAGAGATGGGACTCAAGTGTGACATGTCCTCAGTCCTCTGAGAGGCCATGGATGGGACCTGTGGTGATCAGAGGCCTCAGATTAGTAGCCTCTGGCTGCAAGATGCATCCTTGACTGATCGTTGTACAAATATCATTTTCAATGTGCGCCACTATATGAAAACAGTTGGAATGCATTTTTACAGTGATGCAACTTTCATTTCCATTACTATTACTAGTCATTGAACTTGCAGTGTTTTTACAATTGAGTTTTAATTAATTTTTTTATAGTTTAATGTATTTTAATAGAAAGCTTTTTTTTCTGAGATGGAGTTTCACTCTCGTTCCCCAGGCTGGAGTGCAATGGCACTATCTCGGCTCACTGCAACCTCCACCTCCCGGGTTCAAGCGATTCTCCTGCCTCAGCCTAGCAGCTGGGACTACAGGCACCCATCACCATGCCCGGCTAATTTTTTGTATTTTTAGTAGAGATGGGGTTTCACTATGTTGGCCAAGCTGGTCTCAAACTCCTGACTTCAGGCAATTCACCTGCCTCAGCCTCCCAAAGTGCTGGGATTACAAGTGTGGCCACGGCGCCCAGCTTAATAGCAAACTTATAGGAACAGCACAGAAGACACGTGCCTGTAGGACAACTCAGAACATACAGTGAATGGATCGAATCTACTGTCTTGACAAAAATGCTATAAACACGATTTACTCGTTTTTAAAAAAGCCAAATGCTGGCATTGTCCAGAAAAATTCAACAGGTTTATTTACAATTATTACAAAGTCGAATTGCTGAAACTTGTTCACTGAAACATTTTGACTGGCATTAATGCTTCATTCCCCCACGTTTATATGAAAAATTCACACACAAATGAAAACAGAAAAACTGCCAATACCTGATTTCCGTCCCCTATTTTTTCACTCACAATCAGATACTTAGGTATCTTTTGACCTCATGGGAAAAAAAAAATTGTAACGTTCAGATCTACCAATAACAGGAAGAAAATAGTTCTTTTTTTGAGAATGAAATGTTTCCCATGATAGTGGATTCCTTTTTTTTCTTTTTGAGATGGAGTCTTGCTCTGGTCTCCCAGGCTGGAGTCCAATGGCGTGATCTCGGCTCACTGCAACCTCCACCTCCTGAGTTCAAGCGATTCTCCTGCCTCAGCATCCCAAATAGCTGGGACTACAGGCATGTGCCACCACCCCCGGCTAATTTTGTATTTTTAGTAGAGACGGGGTTTCACCATGTTGCCCAGGCTGGTCTTGAACCCCTGACCTCAAGTGATCCACCCATCTCGGCCTCCCAAAGTGCTGAGATTACAGGTGTGAGGCACCAGGCTGGGCCCATACTGGATTCTTAAGCATATCCTCCACGTGTGCAGCCTGCTAGCGGGATGCCTTCTGGCACAATTGTTACACGTGCGGCATGGATAGCACACAGGTTGGTGTCTTCAAAAAGGCCAACCAGAGAGGCCTCACTTGCCTCCTGCAAAGCACCGATACCTGTGCTCTGGAAGTGCCTACCTGTTTTAAAGTCCCGAGCAGTGTCTCGCAGCAGACGCTGGAAGGGAAGTTTGCAAATCAGGTCAGTGGGTAACATCTCACCAAGAGCCAGTACCAGGCCTTGAGGATGAACCAGGGTTCTTCGCCCCTCCAGTAGAGGGCGCACTCCTGTGCGTGGCTTTTGCAGCCAGCTGCTTCCTGGGTGCTTTCCTGCTGGTGGATTTGCGGTCAATCGCCTTTGTACCAGCCATGGTATAGAGCCCCCTTTACTCACCCCCTTCTCCTTCTGCTGGAGTTCCGCAAGCGAGAGGCAGTGCTGTGTTGGAGTGCGACCCCTGAGTTTTAATCAATGTTTAAAGCAATACTTGAGGCTGGGCACAGTGGCTCACGCATGTAATCCCAGAATTTTGGGAGGCCAAGGCGGGTGGATCCCTGGAGGTCAGGAGTCAAGATCAGCCTGGCCAACACGATGAAACCTTGTCTCTCAAAAAAAAAAAAAAAAAAAGAAAAAACGAATTAGCTGGGCGTGATAGTCCCAGCTACTCTGGAGGCTGAGGCAGGAGAACTGCTTGAACCCGGGAGACTGAGGTTGCAGTGAGCCCAGAAGATGCCACTGCATTCCAGCCTGGGCAACAGAGGGAGGCTCCGTCTCAAAAAAGAAAATCAATACTTGCACATCATAAAAATGAAATTGGGCCGGGTGCAGTGACTCATGCCTGTAATCCCAGCACTTTGAGAGGCTCAGGTGGGTGGATCACGAGATCAAGAGATTGAGGCCATCCTGGCCAACATGGTGAAACCCCATCTCTACTAAAAACACAAAAATTATGTGTGAAAGTGGGTGCCTGTAATCCCAGCTACTCGGGAGGCAGGGGAATCACTTGAATTGGATGCAGAGGTTGCAGTGAGCCGAGATTGTGCCATTTCACCCCAGCCTGGGCAACAGAGTGAGACTCTATCTCAAATTAAAAAAAAAAGAAATCATACAGAAAACTAAAAAGTAGCAGTGTATTAATCTGTTTTCACACTGCTGACAGACATACCTGAGACTGGGCAATTTTCAAAAGAAAGAGGTTTATGGGGCTCACAGTTCCATGTGGCAGGGGTGGCTTCACTATCATGTGGGAAGGTGAAAGCCACGTCTTACATGGAGGCAGACAAGAGAAGAGGGCTTGTGCAGGGAGACTCCATTTGTAAGACCATCAGCTCTCATCAATGACATTCATTCACTATCACAAGAACAGCATGAGAAAGACCGTCCCCCATGATTCAATTACCTCCCACTGGGTCTCTCCCACAACACATGGAATTCAAGGTGAGATTTGGGTGGGGACACAGCCCCGCCCTATCAGGTAGTAGCTTCTCCTCTAACCTCAGGCTTTCTGTTCCTCACCGCAGATCCTGGCTGTCACTAGTTTCTTGTGTATTGCTCAAGAGACATCCTAAAGCCAAACAAGTGGGCATGCATACACATATGTACATCTTCAGGGGTCACATTAAAAATATTTACCTCGGGTACAACCACCCGGAAGGAGGCCCCGGTGTACAGGATGTGCCAAAGTGCCTGCTGTCTACTACCAGTCTTGTGTTTATTCCTTGCTTTTATACATGAATTTGCCTAAGTTGCTTTTTTCATAGTGATATTTGGAGATTGTTCCACATCGGCACAAGTAGAGCGACTTCACTCTTCAAGGGTGCTATATTTCACCCACTTTCTGCGGAAGGATCTCCAGGTTTTCCCCAGACTTTTGTTACTTGAAACAGTGCTGTAACAAATGTCTTTACACAGCCTGAATTTATCTATCCGTGGCATAAATGTCTAGAGAAGGGAACGCTGGGGAAACAGTATGCACGTATAACATTATCATTGGCATTATTACATTTCCTTCCAAAGAGGTTTATCGTTTTTATCCCCGCCAGCAATGTACATGAGGGCCTAATTTCCCAAACGCAGGCTGACTCGGTATATCTTTATCAGCCCGCAGCATGAAAAGCAGTATGTCACTGATTCGGTTTGCATTTAATCTAAGATTAAATTTTAAGTTTTGTAAAACCAAGTTTATCTCTGTCATTGGAGAAGACATCCATGAACCTGAAAGGCAACAAGCTGATGAGACTGAATTCAAGGCGAAAGGTCGCTGAGAGTGTCTGCCAACCAGGACGATGACAATAGCGTCTGGGTTTTCGCTCAGTGTCACCTCCTTCTCTGTAGAGACGGACAGCATTTGGGAGTGGCGAGTTGTAGGTAGGGAAATTTGTGGTGCTTGAGACACGCTTGAGGGTATGGGAATCTCAAGACAGGTCTGGAGAACAAGGGAGAGTAACAGAAATAATTTAGGAAAGCAAAAAGAACTTAAAGATTATCTGATCTGGGAGAGGCTTACAAAAATTAGCGTTTCAATTGACTATTTCCCGCTATTTCTGCGTTTCATTAACTGGCAGGGATCACTGGACACTCTGCCATGAAATATGTTGGGTGTAGTTAGGGAACCTCACAGGCATCGAACCTGTCTTGTGGTGTTTTGGGGGGAATGAGATGTGCTGTGACAGGCTCTGCTTAAATATCAGTTTCCAGCCCAACCCCAGTTCATTTATTCTGAGGAACTGATGAGCAACACAGGAATATCTGTGTCTGCCTCCAAAATCCTCACATCAGGCTGCTGATTCGACATGGGAACTTTGAATCACATGGAAGAGACTCTAAAGACAGAGAAAAACAGAAAGCCTCACGATGCCCTGAAAAAACCTAGACCATCCCTGAGTTCCCCCAATACGCAAGAAAACCTGAACTATCATTGCTCTCTGTGTACACACACACACACACACACACCCTATCCTCACTGGATGTTGTGTTCTCTCTGTGTACACACACACACACAGCCGCCCTATCCTCACTGGATGTTATGTTCTCTCTGCGCACACGCACGCGTGCACACACACCCACACACACACCCACCCTCTATTCTCACTGGATGTTATGTTCTCTCTGCGCACACGCACACGCACACACACACACACACACCAATCCTCACTGGATGTTATCTCTGCGCGCGCGCACACACACACACACACACATACACACCCCAATCCTCACTGGATGTTATCTCTGCGCGCGCGCGCACACACACACACACACACACACACCCCTCTATCCTCGCTGGATGTTATGTTCTCTGTGTGTACACACACACACACACACACACACCCCTCTGTCCTCACTGGATGTTATGTTCTCTCTGTGTGTGCACACACACACACACACACACCAATCCTCACTGGATGTTATGTTCTCTCTGCGCGCACGCACGCACACACACACACACACACAGACACACACACACGCCTCTATCCTCACTGGATATGTTCTCTCTGTGCACACACACACACACACACACACACCCCTCTATCCTCACTGGATGTTATGTTCTCTCTGTGCACACACACACACCCCTCTATCCTCACTGGATGTTATGTTCTCTCTNTCTATCCTCACTGGATGTTATGTTCTCTCTGTGCACACACACACACCCCTCTATCCTCACTGGATGTTATGTTCTCTCTGTGCACACACACACACACACACGCCCCTCCTCACTGGATGTTATGTTCTCTCAGCACACGCATACACACACACACGCCCCCCCACACACGCGCACATACACACACACACCCATCCTCACTGTATGTTATGTTCTCTCTGTGCACACACTCACACACACACACCCCTCTATCCTCACTGGATGTTATGTTCTCTCTGTGCACACACACACACCCCTCTATCCTCGCTGGATGTTATGTTCTCTCTGTGCACACACACACACACACACACACCCCTCTATCCTCACTGGATGTTATGTTCTGTGTGCACACACACACAAACACACACCCCTCTATCCTCACTGGATGTTATGTTCTCTCTGTGNCCCCTCTATCCTCACTGAATGTTATGTTCTCTCTGTGCACACACACACACACCCATCCTCACTGGATGTTATGTTCTCTCTGTGCACACACACACTCACACACGCACACACCCCTCTATCCTCACTGGATGTTATGTTCTCTCAGCGCACGCATACGCACCCACACGCCCACACACGCGCGCACATACACACACACACACACACCCATCCTCACTGTATGTTATGTTCTCTCTGTGCGCGCACACACACACACACACACACACACACACACACACCCATCCTCACCGGATCTTATGTTCTCTCTCTGTGTATTCTGAGCTTCCGATGTTAGAGTGAGGCGAGGTTTGTTAGGGTCACACCGGAGCCCACGGCGCGATGGCAGAAGAGCCCCACGGTGGGTTCCAGGTCCGCACATCGAGTCCCGCCCCCACCGGATCGGGGACGTCACCGCTCCCGTCCTCCGCTGTTTCAAAACCCAGCGGTTTTACCCCCAGGCCCGCTTCGTGCGGCCTCCTCGGAGCTGCCCCGCTCGGATCCAAGCGCCGCGGCGGTGTTTTTTCGGGTGTTCCCTGCGGCCGCCAAGGCCCCGCTCCCGGCCCCTCCCGGCGCTGCGGCTGGGGCTCCCCCCAAGGCCCCCCTCCCCTTCCCAGCGC
>NW_016107668.1:1242105-1245746 GCF_001604975.1 Cebus imitator
CCGCCCGGCGCTCCCCCCATCCGCCCCCCGCGCGGCGCAGCAGCTGGGCCCAAGACTCGCCATTGGGTTAAAACAGCAGCGTCGCCAGCCCCAGCCCCAGCCCCGCGCCGCCGTCCCCGCCCCGCGCGCACTCGGCTACCGCGGCTCCGTCCGCTCCTCTCCGGCCGCAGCTGCGTCCTCGCGCTCGGGGCGGCCATGCAGCGCCGGGGCGCCCTGCTGGGAATGCCGGGCGGCAGGAAGATGGCCGCGGGGGACCTGGGCGAGCTGCTGGTGCCCCACATGCCCGCCATCCGCGTGCCCAGGTCGGGGGACCGCGTCTACAAGAGCGAGTGCGCCTTCTCCTTCGACTCCCCCGTAAGTCGGCGCCGGGGGCGGGGGCCGGGCCTGGGACCTGCCCGCGCGGCGGACTCGGCTCCGGGACCCTCGGGGAGCCACAGCCCCTGCGGCCGAGGCCGGATCCCCGGGCTGCTCCCCAGGCTGGAAGCGCCGCCCCCGGGAAAGACGCGAAATCCCGGCGCTACCGGCGGGACCCGCACCTCGCAGATGGTTCGCGTCTCCCCCGGGCCGGAGCGCGGGGCAGGAGGGCGGGCCGAGCCCCCCGACCCCGACCGCGGCGCTTCCTTCTCCTCCTGCCCGGGCCGAGCCCCCGCGCTCCCGGGACCACCTGCTTTGCCCGGGACCCCGCTCTCGGCAGCTCTGATGTACCCTCCGGCTTCTCTTCCTCCACGTCCCATCCCGCCCCCTCCTCCTCTTGCGTTTGGCTCGTCGGGGCCGGACGGCACGGAGGCCCCCACCTGCCATCCCAACACTTTGGGAGGCCGAGGCGGGTGGATCACCTGAGGTCGGGAGTTCGAGACCAGCTTGGCCACCATGGGGAAACTGTCTCTACTAAAAATACAATTAGCCGGGCGTGGTGGCGCGCACCTGTAACCGCAGCTACTCGGGAGGCTGAGGCGGGAGAAGCACCTGAACCCGGGAGGCGCGGAGGTCGCAGGGAACTGAGATCGCGCCACTGCACTCCAGCCTGGGTGACAGCGAGACTCTGTCTCAAAGCAAAACAGAAATGAGAATGTCAGAAGAAACCCTCGGTGCCTCCCCTCGGGCAGCAGAAACAGGGGTTCTGCTGGACTGTGGCAGTTTTCTTAAGCCTTCCCCCCCAACCCTTCCAAATGAGCCACTGGGACTGACACGCGCAAGTGTGAATTATTGAAAGTTCAGTCCCGAGTCGTGACCCGGGGAAGGGAGCGGAAGCCGGGAGGGATCGCGGCGGCCGGTGGTGGTTTTCACCTGGTTCTGTGTGAATGTGTGTGTCCGTCTCAAGAGTCAAAACGGGCTTCAAAGTGACTCAGCTGTCTGGCGTTCATCAGGCCTTTTTGAGGACCAGGTTATTTTTATACACCCACTTTAGAGCTCATATGTCACCCGGCAGATCTCAACGCCTCGGGAGGCCCATGGATTGGACGGGCCGAGGCAGGTCTCACAATTGTCTAGTACATTTTATTCATAGTGTGTGGAGTACTGTCAGAGGGGGAAAGAAAGTCCAAATGAGCGGCAACGTTTCCAAAGTTTCCTTTACGATCCGTGGGTTGATTTTGTGTGGCTTCGAAGAGTTTTTGCTCGATACGCATTGGAGTCTCAGAATTAGTATCCTTTCTGTGACATTTAGTTTTTTTATTTACCGTAATTGCAGATCATTTGAGGGATAAAATCTAACTCATTTGTTGATCGCTTACTTTGTTTTTTCTTTCAAAAAGACCCACAGAGTGGAGTGTGACAATCGGCAGTCCTTTTATATACAGGATGTGGTCCATAATGTATTTGAGAATGTCGTTTTCAAATGGTACGGCCAGCGCCGGGCAGTTCCCACCACTAGCTCCTAAAGGTGGGGAGGGATGAGGGGCCTAACCTCAGGTTCTTACCCCTAGAAGAAGAAAGTGGCCTCAGTCTTTTAGGATAGCACGACATGGAACGTGGGTCAGATGACTTTCTCCATGTTTGATTCGGGCTCTTCTTCAAGTTCTGCTTACAAACTTTGCTCTTGGAAATGCTGCATGATGTAGTACATGGCAGGTGTGGGGAAAAAAAGCTGATTGTTTTAATTCACTTTCACAAATAGTTATTGGGAGCTTACTCTGTGTGTCTCTAGAATGTTACTATTCTAGAAACATCCAGTGTAGACTGATTATTTCAATCATATCACAGCAGTTCCTTGGGGGAGACTGGGATTTATTTACAAGGCTGATGAATCAATGTATTTCATTATCTATGTTTCAGGGGAGGAAGGGAAGGAAGGTTTGACAATTCTTAATAATTCTTAAATTCTTAAAGCACAGTGTTTGATAATGAGAAGTTTTTCTTTTTTTTTTAGATGGAGTTTCACTCTTGTTGCCCAGGCTGGAGTGCAATGGTGCAATCTCAGCTCATGGCAACCTCTGCGACTGGATTCAAGCTGTTCTCCCGCCTCAGCCTCCCAGGTAGCTGGGGTTACAGGTGTGTGCCACCATGCCTGGCTACTTGTGTATTTTTTATAGAGATGGGGTTTCGCCATGTTGGTTAGGCTGGTCTTGAACTCCTGGCCTCAAGCAATCTACTCACCTTGGCCTCCCAAAGTGCTGGGATTGCAGGTGTGAGCCACTGCACCCAGCCGGTATTTTGTTATGGTATGTGACACTACACTAAAATTGGATAAGGGTTTCTTCAGCACCGACTGTGTGCCATCTCATACATGTATGCCTGTTAGGAACATAGCAAAATCCATGGTGCTAAACACACTGGAAACTTTAATCCACAAGTGCAGTGGGAGGTCTTAGGGAAAAGGCCAAAGCCAGCTGAGTGGGAAAACAAAATTATCCTTGAATTGGTTACTTTTGAAAGAGGTTACATACAAAGATGGATAGAAAGCATGGGAGATCAACATTCCAGGGGAGGGAAATTATACCTGCAAAGAAGATATAAAGTGTGAATATTTTCTACTAATTTGCCTGTGATGTATTTGGAAACAAAGATACATTTGGCAAGCAACAAGAAGTGAGGTAGAACCAAGCAGAGAGTAGATGACGAGGAGGTGGAATGGGGAACCTTTCATCTTGCTTGTGTAGGGTCAGTTACGGAAAGCTGCTCTTGGTCATGTGACTTAGAGTGGTGCCAGAGGAAGGCTGTGAATCAAGACATCTTTATCACATGCCTGCGTGTCTCAGGCCCGTCTGTAGACCTCTGCCGTTCTGCACGTTTGTGGGAGATGAGTACTGTCCCAGCATCTCTCCTGCCTTTTCCCACTGCCGAGGGCCTCACACACAGCAGATGCTCAACAACCGCTGTTTTGGGATAAGGGAGCATTGCGGTCAGTAGCCCTTTGACTTCACCCTAGGCCCACCCAACCACCTTGACGTGTAGCTTCCCCTCTCTATGGCTTGGTTCATTGCACAAGGTCCGTAATGCACCTTCCCAATGGAGCTTCTTTTCTGTTCTTTTTTTGAGATGGAGTTTCGCTCTTGTTGCCCAGGCTGGAGTGCAATAGCTTGATCTTGGCTCACTGCAACCTCTGCCTACCGGGTTCAAGTGATTCTCCTGCCTCAGTCTCCTGAGTAGCTGGGGTTACAGGCATGCACCACCATGTCCGGCTAATTTTGTCTTTTTTTTTT
>NW_016107668.1:1245836-1252174 GCF_001604975.1 Cebus imitator
CAAACTCGTGACCTCAGGTGATCCTCCTGCCTTGGCCTCCCAAAGTGATGGAATTGCAGGTGTGAGCCACCGCCCCCAGCCGGAGCTTCTTTTCAAGACTAATTTCAAGTGGTTCTTGTTCTATGAATCATTTCCATATCGCGTCCCCCCAGACCCCGTAAGCATTCCTGTCTAACCCCTGGCGACATGTTCACGTGCCTGTCTCTGCCTTTGAGTGCCGGCTTCCTGGAGAGTGGAGGCTTTGTGTTACTCCCATCAGCTGCCTAGCATCTGGCATATACACCAGGACCTCAGTGAAGGCTTTGGAAATGTGTGAATTCCATGGAGTTACAGGCTCTGCACCTGGTGAGGATGAAACACATGGGAAATGATGAGAAAGGAATCATGGGGGATTATCACATAGAATGTGGTGACTTCACCGACTGTGGGGAACAGACGTGACGGAGACAGTCCAGACTGGCCGTTTGAATCCTGTCTCTTCACCCAGTGTGTAACTTCTCAGAGCCCCAGTTTCTCTATTTGTAAAATGGAGACAATAACAACCTGTCTCAAAAGGCTGTTTTGTGGATTAAATAAAACATCAAGTGTGTCTGGCCAGTTAGTGATCACATACATATTTGCTTTAAGAAAGGAAGAAAGGCCGGGCATGGTGACTCACACCTGTAATCCCAGCACTTTGGGAGGCTAAGTTGGGTGGATCACCTGAGGTCAGGAGTTCGAAACCAACCTGGCCAACATGGTGAAACTCCTTCTCTTCTAAAAATACAAAAATTAGCCAGGCGTAGCGGTGCACGCCTGTAATCTCAGCTACTCGCCTGTTTGGGGGCTGCGGTGTGGTGGCAGAAGAATTGCTTGATCCCAGGAAGCGGAGTTGGCAGTGAGCCGAGATTGCGCCTCTGTTCTCCAGCCTGGGTGACAGAGCGAGACTCTGTCTCAAAAAGATAAAAAAATGAAAGGAGGAATGAGAGAACGGAAGAAAGAAAGAAAAAGAGGCAATTGCATGTTGTAAGCCCGAGTCTGGTTGTCAGGGTTACGCAGGAAGTTCTGTGTGCTTACGTGGAGGAGGGACATCTTGGTTCACACTTCCGCTCATAGCCTTCCTGGACCAGCATGGATACCCCCTGTCTCTGTGGTTGTTGAGCTACTCATTTGTCGGGGTGTACTCTGTCCTGTGTCTCTTCAGTTCTCAGGTGGTCAGCTCCAGTGAGGTGAGCCTCTGGCTTGTCCATGCATGAGACTCATTAATTTTCTTCCTCCCTTCCTTCCCTTCGTTCCCTTCCTTCTCTCTCTCTCTCTCTTTCTCTCTTTCTTTCTTCTTTTCAGAGTCTCACTCTGTCACCCAGGATGGAGTGCAGTGGCATGATCTCGGCTCACTGCAACCTCCGCCTCCCAGTTTCAAGCCATTCTCCTGCATCAGTCTCCCAAGTAGCTGGAATTACAGGCACCCAGCTTACTTTTTGGATTTTTAGTAGAGATGGGATTTCGCCATGTTGGCCAGTCCGGTCTTGAACTCCTGACCTCAGGTGATCCACCTGCCTCGGCCTCCAAAAATGCTGAGATTACAGGATTACAGGCCGGAGCCCCTGTGCCCTGCTGACTCATTTCGTTTTCTAAGACCACCTTCCTCTGTGATCATTTGTCGGGGCTCAGACTTCATCCTTTCCTCTGAAAGTCTGCGTTGGCATCTGTCACAGCACAGTGGCCCCAGCCTGTCCTCACAGTTTGCCCTCCTGCTAATTCTGCCCCCTCCCCACCTGCACTGTAAGTGGAGCTGTTTATGCCTTGCCTTAGCTTGGGTCAACTGAGAATGGGGAGGCTTAGACAACGCAGTTTATTTTGGAAAGTTATCCCAGGGAACAGAAGTGGAATTATGAGCAAGAGAAGAAGGAGAGCCAGTCTAAGCGTGAGTTATGGAGCTGGCTTCCACAGTGGCAGCTAGAGCTAAGCCTCACTGGGGACTCCCGGGCACCTGCAGAGTGTGCTTCAGAATTGTCTAGTTGAGAACCAGCAGCAGGGAGCTCAGTATTCCCCACGGGCCCCCATCCCCCATGGGTCCACGTTTGTTCTAGAGCTGGAAAAGCCCTCACTGTTCAAGTGTGTATTTGCAGGGACTGAGTCTGATAATGGGAAGTATTTTCACAGGCGGAGCAGGCTTCCCCAGGCTTCATAAGACCAGCAGCAGCTGAGAAACAAGAAGTCCTCAGCGCAGCTGACGCTAAGACTGTGGGGCCACACCAGCTGTGACCGCCCGCTGCACACAGTGGCTGAACCGCAAAGGTGGCCCGAGGGGCTGTGAGATGCAGATAAAGGGTCGCCCTGACTCCACCTCTTCTCCCCTTCCTGCATCAGGACTCTTGTGTAAGAAGGAGCGTTTTTTTTCTCATTTTTGGAGGTTCTGAGAAGGCTTGGAGATACTGAGATGTCACTTCTGCTGCTTGGTCTTCCTGGGAGTCTGCAAAACTGTGGTGGACAGGGGCCTGACGGAAGTGTCTGGTTTAGATATCCACCAGGAAAGACTTGGAGACCTCCACCTGCTTGCGGGAAGACTTCACGTTGGGGTTCAGTAAATCCTCTGTCTTTCTGTCCTTTCTTCCACAAGTGTTTATGGATGAGGCTGTTATTCCCTCAGGCACTGCCAGTAATAAGAATGGCATCTCACGTGAATATAGAGCTATTTTCAGAGCGTTCTCCCTGAACCAGCAGCAACAGCATGTCCGGGGAACTGCTGGTTCTTGGGTCCCACCCCAGACCTGAAACAGAACATCTGCGGGTCGAGGGTAGCAATCTGTGGTTTTTTTTTGAGGCAGAGTCTTACTCTGTCACTCAGGCTGAATGCAGTGACACAATCTCAGCTCACTGCAACCTCCGCCTCCCGGGTTCAAGTGATTCTCCTGCCTCAGCCTACCGGGTAGCTGGGACTATGGGTACACGCCGCCATGCCTGGCTAATTTTTGTATTTTTTGTAGAGACGGGGTTTCACCATTTTGGCCAGACTGGTCTTGAACTCCTGACCTCAGGTGATCCGCCCACCTTACCTCCCAAAGTGCTGGGATTACAGGCGTGAGCCACCGCGCCCGGCCATGGTCTGTGTCTTAATAAGCTCTTCGGGTGATTCTGAAGCATGCTGAAGTGATGGGACCCTCCCTGGAGGCCGTACACCTTTCCAAGCCTATGTTGTTATACCTACACGAACTCAGTTAAGCTTCACAACAGCCTGTGTTGTGTACTCTTACCATTTTCCAGATGAGGAAACTGAGGCACCAAGATGACCCAGGACGTGGTAGAGGCGGGATATGAATCCAGATTCTGACTCTAGAGTCTGCTTTTAAAAAACCACTTTAACTTGTTTTAAGTGTACAACTCTGCAATTACATCCGCATTGTTGTGTAACTATCGCTACTGTTGATACCTAGTTTTCCATCATTCCGAACTGAAACTCTGTATCCATGTGACAATAAAGCCCTACTTTCCCTTCTCCTGGCCCCTTGTAATGGCCTTCCGTCTTTATGAATTTGCTTATTCTAGGCACCCCGTTTGTGTCTGGCATATTTCACTTAGCAGAACGTTCTCAAGGTTCAGTGTTGTAGCATGTGTCAGAATTTCCTTCCTTATTAAGGTTGAATAATATTCCATCACATGTAGGTGCATGTATTACATTTTATTTGTCCATTCATCTGTTAATGGACATTGGGTTGTTTGTTCCTTTTGACTGTTGTGGATAAAGCTGCTTCGATTGTTGGTGTACATGTCTTTGTTTGAGTTCCTGAAGATTCTCTGCATTTTACCATTGTACTATGCACGTTGCTTTGCAGGCAATGAGACTTCCCATCCTAATGCTTACTTGTAGGGAGGAAAAAAAGTTAATTTAGGATCTCTGTGGAAAACTCTTCCTCCGAGTGGATAAACTGATATAGGCAGTAAAGCAAAAATTTAGGAGCATATAGACACTTTTTTCCACTTTGAAGATATAAACTTAAAGTAAATCTTATTAGTTTCACGTCAGAAGTTTCCTTCCAAAAGCAGCTAGCTGAAAGATAGTTCTCCAGCAGTGATTCTCCAGCTTTTTGACCCTTTATACTCTTAAATATTTTTGAAAACTGCAAAAAGCTTTTGTGTGATTTCTGTTGCTATTTGCCATATTAGAAATTAGAACTGAGAAAAATTTAGAACAATTCAAACAATTTCATTCTGTTAGCTTTTGAAATGATGATGTCATTGCATGTCATGTAGCCTTGGAAAAATGCCACTGTATGCCATGAGAGAGAGGCAAATAACTTCATGTCATGAAGATAGTTTTGACCTCCCAAATTACTTACAGAGTCTCTCTGGGGTGTCACAGTAAGGTTTCAAAGTAAGGTTCCCGGGCCTTACTTTGAAAATCAAAGTTCTAGAATTTAGGCAAGAAGACATCACCGCTTATCCCAGTCACATACTTCACCTGAAATGTAGCTTTTATGGGTTTACATTACATTATTATCTTAATTTTAGCTTAACCATAGATGTTGTATGTTGCATGCACATTCTTTTTGAAGCAAATTAAAATTTAGAGAATTTGATGGACACTTTTTGAAAAAATTAGCACTACTTGAGCTAGGAATTGACTATTTCGGAGACAGGAGTTTTTTTAAATTCTCTGAACTGTGAGTTTCATTGTAGGGTAACTTGGCTGGGCTGTTTCTTTGGGGAAACTTAAATGTTAGTGTCTTGATTTTTTTTCCTTTGGCTACCAGTTAGGAGACTATTCTAATCTCCTGCCTGGCAAGTATAGAGGCCTGTCTGCCGGCATTCAGGGAACCGGGCGGGTTCCGAGGGTGAAGGTGGTCTCAGCATCTGGGTGTTGGATGCCAGCTGGACATTGCCTGCTGGTTCCCAGCTGTGTCCCTGCTTTGCTAAGCTTCTCCCATCATTGCAGGGGTGGCTCCTGGACACTGCATTTCCCAGCGTCCCTTGGTGGCAAGACTCTGATACTGATTCTTCCAGTAAGAGATTTAGAAGGTAAAAGAGGAGAGGCCACTTTGCTATTGCAGTGGTGGCACCGACGTGAGGTTTTCCTAGCAGCTTCTGAGTGTCCTTCTGGGACATAGCCACCTCGGTGGTGGGATCTGATGGCATCTGTGCAGTTTCTGGTGATGCTTGTACATCCCGATTTCCTGAACATAAGCAGTGATTTCTCCAACTGTGGCTCTCACTGCCCTTCCTGTGATTTTGTAAGCTTTTAATTTCCTGTATCAAATCTCTTCTTGCCTGTAATACCTAGAATAGTGTCTATTTTCTGACCAAGTCTGGATTGATACACATACATTCTCTTGGTCCCCATGTATTCAGGACAGTGTGCCTCTATTCTTTTTGTTTGTTTGTTTTTGAGACGGAGTTTTACTCTTGCTGCCTAGGCTGGAGTGCAATGGCATGATCTCGGCTCACTGCAACCTCTGCCTCCCGGGTTCAAGTGATTCTCTTGCCTCAGCCTCCCCAGTAGGCGGGGTTACAGGCACATACCACCATGCCCAGCTAATTTTTGTATTATTAGTAGAGACGGGGTTTCTCTGTGTTGGTCAGGCTGGCCTTGAACTCCCGATCTCCACCCACCTTGGACTCCCAAAGTCTGGGACTGCAGGTGTGAGCCACCGTCTCTGGCCAGTGCCCCTATTCTTAACTGAGCCTGTTCTTCCCTGGCGCTGAGACCTTTGTTTTCACCTGCTTTAGGGAATCACTCTCCAGTTGTCTGCCAGGAGAGGGAGGGGCCACTTGGAGTGGAGGTGGCATTTGGGGCTCGGACGGCTCCATAGAAAGCCTTTCTCTTTATTTTAGCTCCTTCACCCCATCTTTCAGAGTTACCTGGAACTGCCAGTTCTGGAGTCCTTTGGACATTCTGGGATTAGATCAGGTTGGATCTTGGCTTTCCCTGCTGCTGGCCCAGGAGTCAGCTCCGCCGCCTCTTAGTCCTTTAGCTTTCATTTATCTGTAGCCCAGCTTTCCAAACTTCCTTGCTATAGTTTATGTCTTTAAAAAATCCCTTTGCTGCCCTTTGATTGGGGTTTCAGAAAGCAGTGACATGGATGTCTGCGTGCTGTTTGCCCTCTGTACCCTGAAGTCCTGGTTGTCTCTTCTGGACAGTAGTTAATTACCTTTAAAGTTGTGCCAGTTTTAGAGCTTTGGGATCTAGGAGGTGATGCTGACCCTGTCAGGAAGACGTTTTGGAAAAGCTCATGTTCTCTGCTCGTTTCAAATCTGAATGTATGTGGAACTGTGGATTTGCTCCCCGCCCCCCATTCCTCTTCCTACGGTCCGGGGCTCGGTTAGAGGAGCGCCCCCATTCCTCTTCCTACGGTCCGGGGCTC
>NW_016107668.1:1252544-1264695 GCF_001604975.1 Cebus imitator
CGGCCCCCCATTCCTCTTCCTACGGTCCGGGGCTCGGTTAGAGGAGCGGCCCCATTCCTCTTCCTACGGTCCGGGGCTCGGTTAGAGGAGCCCCCCCATTCCTCTTCCTACGGTCCGGGGCTCGGTTACAGGAGCGGCCCCCCATTCCTCTTCCTACGGTCCGGGGCTCGGTTACAGGAGCGCCCCCATTCCTCTTCCTACGGTCTGGGGCTCGGTTAGAGGCGCCGCCCTCCCTTTTAGTGCCCCAGGTTGAGACACGAATGGCCACCACACCCGGCTAATTTTTGTACTTTTAGTAAAGACAAGGTTTCACCATATTGGCCAGGATGGTCTCGAACTCCTGACCTCGTGATCCGTCCACCTCATAGATTACAGAGTAATCCCAAAGTGCTGGGATTACAGGCATGAGCCACAGCACCCGACCTCAGATAGCTTTTAAAATAGGGGTCTGATCATGTAATTTTCCCAGCTTGAAATCCTCAGTGGCGCCATTCAGACTCTTCTGACATAGGATCTCACCTCCGTTCACCTTGTTGATGCAACTTTCCTGCCGTCTGCATTCTCTGTCCCAGTGGGTTTTCCATTCTCCAGGTGCTCCCTGCCTTTGCCCTCCATGCACTCACTCATGCTCCTGCATTCACAGGAACACGTTCTCTCAGCCCTCAGCCCCCTAGAAGAGCCCTGTTGGTCCTTTGCCAGCTCAGGTGTTCTCTGTGAGGACTTGTCCCACCCCAGAAGCTGAGTTGGATATCTGTTTTCCTTTGCTTTCCCTTTGTACACCTCTGTCATGGGTGGAATACAGATGGTGGAAGATGTGGAATAGCTGAGGTCTTGGAGAATTAAAAGGAAAAGAGTAGAGAACTGAAAACTACATCATTTGTGAACCTGTGCCATTAAGCCTGCATCTTCTCTGATTTTCTTTTTTCTTTTTTTTTTTTTTGAAACAGAGTCTTGCTGTATTGCCCAGGCTGGAGTGCAGTGACATGATCTTGGCTTGCTGCAACCTCCACCTCCTGAGTTAAAGTGATTCTCTTACGTCAGCCTCCCAAGTAGCTGGGATTACAGGCGTGCGCCACCATGCCATTTTTTTTTTGTGTGTGTGTTCTTAGTAGAGGTGGGGTTTCGCCATGTTGGTCAGGCTGGTCTCGAACTCCTGACCTCAAATGATCCACCCACCTAAGGCTTCCAAAGTGCTGGGTTTACAGGCATGAGCCACTGTTCCCAGCCTGATTTTCTCTCTCTCTCTCTCTCTCTCTCTCTCTCTCTCTCTCTGTGTGTGTGTGTGTGTGTGCGTGTGTGTTTAAAGATCATGGGCATATATTTTAGAACAAAAAATGTTATTAAAAGTAGCCAATTTGGTATTTTAATGTTATCTTATTATCTGAAACATCATAGGTTTGACTCTTGGAAAGCCAGGGAAAAGAGTCTTGGGTACTTGAATAGTGTTTCTTGTGTTGTGATTCCAGGGCACTGGGTGAAAGGTCCCACATGCGGCCCTCAGGGAGATGACAGGAGGGCTGGGCTCTGTGGTTGCAGATCAGGCCTCTGTCTGGTCTGCTCGGTATTGTGGTAACAGTTAAGACTCCCCTTGTTCCCGTGCACAGGGAAGATGTGAATGGGGCACCTATTTTTAGGGCTAGAACATGGGGGCAGCGCAACAGTGACAAGAATGTAATGAATCTGAACGTGCCTCTGGATGGAGATGGTGCTTGAGGTGTAGGTTTGTGCATGCTTCATGTGATAAGATTGCAAAGGAAAGGCTGGGCACGGTGGCTCATGCCTGTAATCCCAGCACTTTGGGAGGCTGAGGCGGGCAGATCACCTGAGGTAAAAAGTTTGAGACCAGCCTGGCCAAGATGGCAAAACCCCATCTCTACTGAAAATACAAAACTTAGCTGGGTGTGGTGGTGGGCACCTGTCATCCCAGCTACTCGGGAGGCTGGGGCCAATCACTTGAACTCAGGAGGTGGAGGCTGCAGTGAGCTGAGATCACGCCACTGCACTCCAGCCTGGGCAACAGAGTGAGACCCCGTCTCAAAAAAAAAAAAAAAAGATTTAAAAGGAAACATTCTGCTTGGCAGTAATAACAAGTGTTAATACTGATTTGCGGCTTACCGTGCAGCCTGCACTGCGGCAGGTACTTCGGGGTGGAGGGGATGTGAGTAGGAGGGAACAGAGGACCGTGGAGACTCGTGGACTGCGTGTGCTGATTTCAAGTGTCTGTTATGGAAGGTCCAGCATGATTTCATGACCGCCTGAGCTGACCGTGGTCGTCAGGTGCTGCTTATGAATCACACACTATACCAGGCACGTCATCTCATTTAATTATGATAGTAACTGGCTTACATGCTGTAGGTGCTATTTTTGCCTGCTTTACAGATGAGGCAGTGGAGAGTCAGAGAGGCTAGGTAATTTGTTCAAAGACAGCTTCATGACAGAGGTGGGTCTTTAAACCCTGATGAGTCATGAAGTTAGACCCTGTAGCACTTAGAGGATATTTAAGATTTTTCTTTTTCTTTCTTTTTTTTTTGAGACAGAACCCTACTGTGTCATCTAGGCTGGAGTGCCGTGGTGTGATCTTGGCTCACTGCAAACTCCTCCTTCCGGGTTTGAGTGATTCTCCTGCCTCAGCCTCTTGAGTAGCTGGGACCACAGGCATGCACCACCACACCCAGTTAATTTTTGTATTTTTAGTAGAGACAGGGTTTCTCCATTGTTGGCCAGGGCAGTCTTGAACTCCTGACCTTAAGTGATCTGCCTGCTTTGGCCTCTCAAAGTGCTGGGATTACAGGCATGAGCCACTGCACCTGGCCGGACATTTAAGTGTTAAACAGTGTGGTGATCAAAATTTGTGAGTGGGGATTTTAGGTCTGGGAATAAGCGACAAAACCTAGAAGCGTTACTGGCCTGGACAACTGGAATCTGGAGCGTGGGGGCGGACAAGGGTGTGGAGGGGGACCCACTGCGCATGTGTGTGCGACAGTAAATTGTCTTATGGAAGAGAAGATTCCCGGGGAGACAGGAAAGCAAGGTTGAATCCTCTGTGGGATGTAAAAGAGGTTGGTCTCGATAGAGTTGGACCTGAGGGACCAGCCGGTCATGAGCAAGGGAACAGCGTGAAGACGGGGGTCCTCTGGTGCTGCTGTTCTGGAAGTGGAGTGAGGAGTAGGTGGGGTGGCTACAGGAAGCAGGGTTGAAAGTAATTCCTGGCTGGGCGCGGTGGCTCACACCTGTAACCCCAGCGCTTGGGGAGGCTGAGGCGGGCGGATCACCTGAGGTCGGGAGTTTGGGACCAGCCTGGCCGACATGGAGAAACCCTGTCTCTACTAAAAATACAAAACAAATTAGCTGGCATGGTGGCGCATTCCTGCAAGCCCAGCTACTCAGGAGGCTGAGGCAGGAGAATCGCTTGAACTGGGAGGCGGAGGTTGTATTGAGCCGAGATCGAGCCACTGCACTCCAGCCTGGGCGACAAGAGAAAAACTTCGTCTCAAAAAAAAAAGAGAAAGTAATTCACATATTGTGTCCTTTTCGGAAAGCCGCTGACCTGCTCCTTCGGAGGTGCCATTGGGGGCAGGTTCTGCCGCGGAGGGTCCAGCCTGTTCTTCGGAGGAAGGCTCAGTGGCTGGGCTCTCGCTCTAGGTCCCCTGGTTCATGACTGGACGCGGCTGATCAGGGAGCGGGCGGTGAGGGCGCTGCGACTCGCAGCCTCTTCACCAGTGTCTCGGAGCCCAGCACGTGGGGTCTTGCCACTGTTTTTGTCAGGGAGCTGTCAGTCTGGAGCAGCCGCTTCCAGGGACTCCAGCTGTCCTGCGTGTCGGGGGTGGAGCTGGCAAGGCTGCCGGGAAGCCTGGCAGGGCCTGTGCCGGCCGCTTACCTGACTGGGGCTGCTGTCCTGTGCCTGTCCCTCCTGCTTTCCTTGAATGCAACAGCCTCGAAAGAAAGAGAAACTGCTCTTTTCCCCAAGCCCCCACGACAGACAGCGTGTGCTTGCCGACAGCCGCCCACCTGGCTCCTGCCACCAAAACGACATCTGCTTCCCAGCAGCGCCAGGCAGCCTGCAGGGGGCTGGACTGGCCGGGGTTCAAATCCACCCCACTGACTACTTCGTGGCCATGTGACCCCAGCTTTCACGTCCCTGAATTCCTGTGAGCCTTGGTTTCCCCCCTGTGGCGCCTTACCTTGCCGGGTGGTTGTAATCACAGCTGTTAAGTTAAACCTGTCTCACTGCTGAAGTAAGGTTCCCTCCGAGCAGAAGATGAAATGGCATTTATGGAGTCTTGGCGTTGCCAAAGAGACATCTTTTACTTGGTAATTCTGCATAAGGCTCTACCCAATAGTGAGCTCTTTTGCTGGCCTCTTTTTTTTTTTTTTTTTTTTTTTTTTTTTTTTTTTTTTGAGGCGAAGTCTCGCTCTGTCGCCAGGCTGGAGTGCCATGGTGTGATCTCAGCTCACCGCAACCTCCGCCTCCCTGGTTCAAGCGATTCTCTTGCCTCAGCCTCCCAAGTAGCTGGGACTACAGGCATGTGCCACCACGCCCAGCTAATTTTTGTATTTTTACTAGAGACACGTTTCACCACGTTGGTCGGGCTGGTCTCAAGCTCCTAAGCGCGTGATCCACCTGTCTCAGCCCCCCCAAGTGCTAGGATTACAGGCGTGAGCCACCGCGCCCAATCTTGCTGGCCTCTTTGATGGGAACTCTGTTCCGGACCATTATTCATACTCAAATTCAGCTCAGAGGGATGGGCTATGGGTTAGCCTGGAAATTCAATCTTCGTGTTTCTCGGGGATTTTATCCTGAAGAAAACCATCACCTTTTAAAAATAAAAATAAGCATGGACTATAAAAGGTGTGCTGTTGGCAAGGTAGTTTCACATGTTCTTTTTGTACATGGGAACCGCTGCAGGGGCTCCGTTCACCGTGCGCAGACGCCGAGGTTTCCACGTCACCCATCTGTCCTGAGAGTGCTGCAGTAGCTGAATCTCATGCTCTGCCCCTTGCCCTTCCCCAGCTGCGGTAAGGGACAGTGTCCTCATTGCTCAAAACACCCAGAGGAATGATTCGGTTGTATACTTTCCAAAACAGTTAACAAATGGTGCGTCAATAGAACAGTACATTTGTAGTGGAGTCAAAACCTAGTTGTTGAGACTGCCTGCAGCCGCAGGACCAGGCTGTACAGCTGTAATGCCCAGGAGTCCTCTGCAGAAAGGAAGACATTCGAAGCCAGCGCAGGCTGCGGAAACATCACTGTGTTCCCACTTCGACATTTGTTTACTACAGGTGTTTATATGTTTTTAGAGGTGGGGTCTCACTGTGCTGCCCAGGCTGGCATTGACCTCCTGGGCTCGAGTGGCCCTCCCACCTCAGCCTCTGAGTAGCTAGGACTGCAGGTGCACACCACCACGCCTGCTGCTGCACAAATATTTGTTTTTTTCTGAGCATTTCATGGCCACACACATGGTTTATCAGTGTTAGCAGCAAGGCCTGTACTCTCTTGGGAGTATACGCATTTGTTCTTTCCTACCTAGTTTACGTGGACACGTTTACTTCACTGGATCTGCTGTTGAAACCAGGATTTTGGATTTTGCAACTATCGTGTTTTGGTAATTCTGTTTTATTGGTGACCTGCTATCCAGCCTGTTTTCTTTCTTTCTCTGTTTATTTGTTTTCTGAGACAAGGTCTCACTCTGGACCTGGCTGGAGTGCAGTGGTGTGATCTGGGCTCACTGCAGCCTTGACCTCCTGGGCTCAGGCAGTTCTCCTGCCTGGGCCTCCCAAAGTGCGAGATTGCAGGCAACTCCTCTGATCATCTTTTCTCATGTTTAAAATGAACATCATAACCTCACAGGATAAAACGAGATACTAATAACATGCAATGCAATATAAAACTTTTACTGTTTTATATTTATCTCATATTATAAAGTAAAATATACTTTACATTCATTTTTGAAGGGGAAAAATATAGATTCCCCCTGCCACCTTCCCCAGGCCTTGTTTAGACAAAGCCTACCTGGAAGAACCTCGTTCGATGATGGAATTGTTCTGAGTCTGAGCTGTCCAGGAGGGTGGCCACTAGCCACGTTTGGGTGTGGAACACTTGAAATATGGCCAGTGCACAGGGGACCTGAATTTTTAGTGTAACGTGATCTAAATTTCATACTCACGTGTGGCCCTCCTGTTAGACAGTGTGGGTCTGGACTGTGCAGTAGCCTCTCAGCTGTGTATTTCCTGACCCCCCCATAATTCTTCCCCCGTAGCCAGAGTGACCTTTGAAAGATGTAGCTGAGCCTGTAGCACTGCTCACTTTAGAAGCCTCCGGTGGCTTTGCCTCTGCCCAGGGTGCGCCCCGTTCTCCCCGGCGTGCGAGGCTTCCTTGAGCTGACCTTTGCCGCCCTCTCCTGCATGATTGCCACCTTGTGCTCTCCAGCACCCGGCGGGCTTTCTGTTCCTCAGAGCAGTAGCCACGCTCTTTCTGGAGTTGGGACCTTTGCACATGCCCTTCCCTCCCTGCTTTGCTTGCCTGACTGCTCGTCATCTTTGAGGTCTCAGCCTTCTGGAGACAGCCCTGCCCCCCATCTGCATAAAGACTCCAATCCTCAGGCTCCCTTTAACACTGCTGGAAATGATCTTCCATGTAGCCCTCTTTATGAGGATGTGAATGTCACTGGGGCGCCACCCTCGCGGGGTCCTGATGTCTTGCCTTGAGGGACTGAACACACTCCTGCCTGCAGCCCTGGGACCTTCCTCAGCCTCTAGAGAAGCACCAAGGCCTGACTCTCATGGCTTCTTTTCCGTTCTCCACAGTGACCCCTTCTGCAAACATCACTGAGTGGCAGCCACTGGAGCAGAGTGTTCCTGATTAGTTTCATTTTTCCCAGATGCAGTCACAGCCTCATGTGCCTCCCTGAGGTTACATTCCCCCTCCTTTTTTTTTAAGATGGAGTCTCGCTCTGTCGCCCAGGCTGGAGTGCAGTGGTGTGATCTCGGCTCACTGCAACCTCTGCCTCCCAGGTTCAAGCTGTTCTCCTGCCTCAACCTCCTAAGTAGCTGGGACTACAGACGCACGCCGCCATGCCCAGCTAATTTTTTTGTATTTTTAGTAGAGACGATTTCACCATGTTAGTCAGGATGGTCTTGATCTTCTGACCTTGTGATCCGCCCGCCTCGGCCTCCCAAAGTGCTGGGATTACAAATGTGAGCCACTGTGCCCGGCCTACACTCCTTATCACCTCTATTTTACTTGTTTCCAAATTTCCTCAGCTACAAATCTCAAGTTAATGTCTTTTTAATCTCAAGTTATTGACCGGGTGCAGTGGCTCATGCCTGTAATCCAGCACTGTTTTTTTGAGACCGAGTCACCCAGGCTGGAGTGCAGTGGCGTGACCTCAGCTCAGTGTAACCTCTGTCTCCTGGGTTCTAGCGATTCTCCTGCCTCAGGTATGCGCCACCATGCCCAGCTAAGTTTTGTATTTTTAGTAGAGACGGGGTTTCACCATGTTGGCCAGGCTGGTCTTGAACTCCTGACCTCAGATGATCTGCCCTTCTCGGCCTCACAAAGTGCTGGGATTACAGGTGTCAGGCACTGTGCCCAGCCAATCCCAGCACTTTTGGAGGCCAAGGTAGGTGGATCACTTGAGATCAGGAGTTCAAGACCAGCCTGGACAACATGGTGAAACCCTGTCTCTACTAAAAATACAAAAAAATTAGCCAGGTGTGGTGGTGCGTGCCTGTAGTCCCAGCTACTCGGGAGGCTGAGACAGGAGAATTGCTTGGACCCGGAGGTTCAAGCGTGGTGGTGGGCACCAGTAATCTCAGCTACTTGGGAGGCTGAGGCAGGAGATTCCCTTGAGCCCTGGAGGCAGACATTGAAGTGAGCTGAGCTCGCTCCACTGCATTCCAGCCTGGGTGACACAGTGAGACTCTTTCAAAAATAAAAAATAAAAATCTCAAGTGATTGCCACCACGCTTTACTTTGGGTAGGGGAATATACAGCCTCCATAAAGCCATGTGCTTGGGAGGCTAAAGCCTAAGAAAAGCCAGGTTTGAGAAAAGGGAACACATCTAAATACATTCAGTTAACAAACTTTTATTTATTTTTTAATTAAAAAATGAATCGATGTTCCTGAAGAGAAATTAAAAAATGCCAGAAGACAACGGGAAGAAAGATGTTCCCACATTGTCTCCCCATGCTGAGATCACATCCTGCACCGGGAGGGTATGCATGCCACGTATGTTATAACATCATACCCCATGTACGTGTTTTCCTATCAGTAAATACTCATCCACAAGTCAGTTTTAAGTGGCTAAAGCGTGTTACATTTCATGGAGGTACCGTGAATTATCCAGCAGATCTGTTCTTGGGCATTTATTTGGGTTAATTCTTGTTACAATGATAAGCAGCTCATCTGGTTAAATTGTTTTCCTGTCTCCTCTTTTTTCAGTCGATGTTCTAGAAAATACCACGTTCTGGTGTTCTTGACCTTCCTTTTGCAAGGGCGTGTGAGTCAGTCTTCCCGTGGTGTTCGTGTGTGATTCGTCCTGGTGTGGGTTTGCTGTGATTCCGCCTACCCACATCATGTTTCTCTTTGCAGCAGTGACCGCTTGTTTTCCACAGAGACGGTGCTGTGTGGTTATGAGAACAGGTGTTTTGCAGCAACTCTTTCCGGAGCACGTGGTTCACGTAAGCTCACGCTCCCTTCCTGTCTTCCAGTGGGCTGGTCGTCAAGAAAACATCTTCGTAAACAGAGTTCTCTGAACACCGACTGATTGACAGTGTAGTGTATTTTTATTTAAAATGACTGTTCACTTGCTACTCTGAAACACGTTGCAACCTTGACCTTTCTATTTGCCACAGTTTTAACGTTCTTTGAAATGGCAAGCAATTTAAAAGAAGTGGCTTTGTCCTTGCCGTTGCTTTTGAATGGTCCCTAGGGTGATACACTGCAAAGCAGTGGGTGAACGGCTAGGTTTATACTATATGCATTTTGGAATGCTGTGAAGATAGGATTTTAGCAATACATGGGGTTTTACTGCTGCCCCTTTCTTGCAGTTTGTCTGTGCGTTGGAAGAAGTCAAGGGAAGTCATTATAGAACCCTGTGCAGAATTTCTTGGCGTTCTTGTGATTTTGGATGTCAAAGTCTTGCATCTTGGTCAAGTTTCTGGTTAGTGCATCATGAAAATGATTATCAGAATCCTAGTTAGCTTAAGATTGTGCACGGAACTGCACACTGGTTGTTCTGGGCTGGGTGCCCTCTGAGCATGGGGGGCAGGTAGGATCCAGGCGGGATGGGGGTGCAGAGAAGGCAGCCTCTTTGCTGAAGAACCAGGTGAGACCGGCTTGGTTATAGCAGGTGGGAAAGCTGGGCCTTGGGGTTCAAGTGCCCAAGGTGCTAAGAGGGACTTCAGCCAGACAAACCTGAAAAGCTAGTATTTCTGCTGGTGCCTCAGGCTGTTTTTCTATGTGTGGCCATGAGTTTTATTTTGAGAATTCCCACTGCTTTGTCATGCCAGAGACTTTAAGTGGAACCACTACTATGAACCATTTTAAAGTCAGATCGGAAGGTCACTGAGGAACAGTTTGAGAGAGAGACCAAATAACAAATGGTGAAGTGGAAGCTCTCATTCATCCCACAGAGGTTCGTTTGATTCTGCCCTGGACCAGGTACGGTTTTTGGTATTCGGTGATAAATGATACAATTCTTCTGCCTTTGAGGAGCATATGTGTATTTCAGCTTCTAAAGGTACTGGTGCCAAACTGTAGGATGCTCGGGTTTCTCACAGCCATGGATTTCGGTGGCATGACACTGAGTGTAAAATAAAAGCAGATTTAGGGTCAAGGACCGTCAGAACGGGGGCTGAGCAGGGAGCTGTGGGAATCGTTTCTGGGTGGGGACTGGCAGAGTGTGGGGTCGGGGAAGCGCACGTGAGGGGCATCAGTGTGGGCTGCTGTGGAGGCTGCAGGCCTGACCTCTGTCCCGAAGGCCTTTTAGGTGATGCTTTCCTGGCAGGTGCGACACTCCTAGACATGGGCAGAGTTCACCGAGCCCTAGGCACGTGCTGCCTCAGGTGTGTTGGCTGACTTGCAACACGGACAGTAGTGCTTTTTCCTTTTTTTTTGAGACAGAGTTTTACTCTTGTTGCCCAGGCTGGAGTGCAGTGGCACAATCTCAGCTCGTTGCAACCTCCACCTCCCGGGTTCAAGCAATTTTCCTGTCTCAGCCTCCCAAGTAGCTGGGATATTAGGTGCCAGCCACCATGCCCAGCTAATTTTTGTATGTTTAGTAGAGATGGGGTTTCACTATGTTGCCCAGGCTGGTCTTGAACTCCTGACCTCAGGTGATCTGCCCGCCTTGGCCTCCCAAAGTGCTGGGAGTGCGTGAGCAGTATGTCTGTTTGCCTAGGACATAGACCTGTTGGGTTTTTGGAACTTAAGGTGTGTGAGTAAGTCCCTATCTGGCCGGAGCTTTGAACTAGTCATGTGCAGTGGGCCCGTGTATCTTTCCTTAACAAATGGAAACAACACGAAACAAAAAACAAAAACAGCCTCATCCATTGAGAGAACAGTTGGAGAAGCACCAACTGTGGGAGGTTTCATGGTGAGAGGCCTGAAAGTCAAGCAATAAATATAAAGCCGTTGATCACATTCCAGTTTATTTCAGGCCTTTGTAATGTGCAGACTTCCCTACCCCTGGCCTTTCCCCTCAGGTCATCAGCATCTGTTCTTTTTTCATTGGTTTTTTCTACATACATATCTATGCATATTATATACACTTCTTTTTTGGAGACGGAGTCTTGCTCTGTCACCAGGCTGGAGTGCAGTGGTGTGATCTCAGCTCACTGCAACCTCTGCCTCCCAGGTTCAAGCTCTTCTCCTGTCTCAGCCTCTCGAGTAGCTTGAATTACAGGCCCCTGCCACCACACCCAGCTAATTTTTTGTATTTTTAGTAGAGATGGGGTTTCATCATGTTGGCAGGCTGGTCTCGAACTCCTGACCTCGTGATCCACCCGCCTCAGCCTCCCAGAGTGCTGGGATTACAGGTGTGAGCCACCACACCCGGCCTTCTATAAACATTTTCTACACACATTTCACACAATTCATAAAAGTGTCTTTTTAAATAATGTTGCAGTATTTTCTTGTGCTTATATGCCACAATTTCTTAACTTCTCTGTTTGGGGCTGTTGCTACATTATTTTATTATAGATCGTGCATATGTGAATATTTTGGTACAAATTAGGTTTTTTTTTTTTCCTTCTTCTTTTGGGCCTGTACATGAAGGGGAGGTACTCTGTCAAAGTGTCACTGTTTTTTTGCTCTCTAGGAAGACTGAACCAATTTATATTGTAGAAGAGGATCTACAGGTTTTTTCTGCAGTTTCACGCCGTGCAATTTTAATAGTTTTTGCTGGTTTATGAGGCATATACCTGTGCCTTGAGATTGTCTTAATATGCTTATTGAAGGAAGTCGTGAGGATGTAATGGTTTGATTTTAATATTTTCTCTCATTGGAAACCAAATGGTCTTTAAAAAAAGTCTTAGTTGAAGTTGAATGTTGACATCTTGTGATTCATCTGTTTTTGTATGGTTTGGACACATGCTTTTATTTACTGTACTTTGTATCTTTCCCCATTCTCTTGCTCATTATTCGTTTCATTACATTTTGTGGTGCAAAACTTATTCACTAATGTTTACATTTTTAGACTCAACTACATTATCTCTGATGATATTCTTAAGTTTTTTGGCCAGAAATTATTTTCTCCTTTAAAAGTGGGCGAAGTATATTATTCTGCTGTTTTTAGGTTTGTAATTGCTTATTTCTTGGATCTATTTGGACCTTATTACAGTGTTTGGTATAAGATGTAGATCTAAGGCCAGGCGCGGTGGCGTACGCCTGTAATCCCAGCACTTTGGGAGTCCGAGGCAGGTGGATCACGAGGTCAGGAGTTTGAGACTAGCCTAGCCAAGATGGTGAAACCCCATCTCTACTAAAAATACAAAAATTAGCCCAGCATGGTGGTGGGCACCTGTAATCCCAGCTACTCAGGAGGCTGAGGCAGGTGAATCACTTGAACCCAGCAGGTGGAGGTTGTGATGAGCTGAGATCACACCACTGCACTCTAGCCTGGGCAACAGAGCAAGACTCTTGTCTCAAAA
>NW_016107668.1:1264875-1275021 GCF_001604975.1 Cebus imitator
TTTATCTTACAGTGAGTTTTGTTTTTTTTTAATCTTACAGTGAGAAGCCTAGCATTTTTTTCTGACAGGTTAATATTTGTTACCCCCAGCCTGTGTGGCTGTCAGACTCGTTTATTCTTCCTTCTGCTTGTTTTCCCCACTTACAAAATGATTCAGATAATGAGATAATGATAATTATCCCATAATACAGAATAAGCAACATTTATGTGTTGCCATATAGCACAGCAAGCACTTTGATATATTTCATTCCCTGTAAATTTCATGCAACCCTGTGTGGTGGGACATGATTGCTACAGCCATGTTTATAGAGGAGAGCATTGGAGCTCAGAGCCCCATATGGCTGCCTGCCTTAGGCCAGCAGCCAGCTGGTGACAGTGCAAGACCTCTATTACAAATCCCATATTTTCCCCAGTAAATCTTCTGGTTTGAATCCATTGACTGAATTACATTTTATTGGAAGAGAATGGAACTTTTTAAAAAAATTACAATATATGATGCTTAATTTAATGGATTTAATGAACAATTGACTATTATAGTGATGCAGTATGTTTTTCTTAAGAGGTCTATCTATCCAAAGAACACGTTTATTTGGAAAACTTTTGAAAATGCTTACCTAATCTGTTGATTAAATGAATGTAACATGTTGTCTCTAGTCGAAGAACTTTTCTAACTTTATTTAAATGGTTTCATGTAAAGGTAGAAAAGTTATCCAGAAGCACATGCTATATTATAATTATAAGCTTTTTGGGATGCTATTGTTTTTTTGAGACAGAGTCTCTTTCTGTCGCCCAGGCTGAAGTACAGTGGCACAATCATGGCTCACGGCAGCCTTGACCTCCCTGGGCTAACGCGATTCTCCTACCTCAGCCTCCCGAGTAGCTGGGACTACAGGCTGGCTAATTTTTGCCATTTTTTTTTTTTTTTTTTTGTAGAGACAGGGTTTCTCCATGTTGCCCAGACTGGTCTTGAACTTCTGGGCTCAAACAATCTGCCTGCCTCAGCCTCCCACAGTGCTGGGATTTGGATGCTATTTTGAAGTTGAGCTTTAAAAATGTCATTTGCAAGTGTTTGTTGCTGATACATAAAATTGCAGTTGACCTTGGTCTAGTAACTTGTATCCTGTGATCTTGCTAAATTCACTCACTGCTCTTACTAGTTGTTATTTTCACTAGTTTGTAGCTTTGTAGATTCCTTAGAATTTTTCCATATGGACTGTATTGTCATGAGCAAATAGAGACCATTTTATTCTTCTTTGTTTGTGATCTTTGTACCACTTATTTAGCTAATTAGTTTGCTTACTGCAATGTATATGCTACTGTAAGAGGCTTGAGTTAATGCTGAGGTAGACTTGAGTTAATGCTGCTGAGTGTTTGCACAGTGAGAGGACTCTATAGCCTCACTTAGAAGTTCTAGATACAATGTTGGAGAATTTTATTATTAGAAAATTGCTTAAATTAACAATCTGTATTGGAGTTTCAAACAGTTATTAGAATTTTAAGTAATTTTATTGGAATTTAAACAAATTTTAAGCAAAATTATTGGAATTTTCAACAATTTTCAAATATATTTTGATAAACGTCAGTGTCTATTTTGAGATTGTGCTTTGTGCTGTACTGAGATGCACTGTCAGGAATTTTGTAAGGTATTTGTTGGCAATTTTGACAGGTGTTCAAAAGTTAGTTTTACATTATTTTATTATTTATTATTATTTTTGTTATTTGGAGGGTGAGACTAACCATGGCTTGTGAAAACCCACATTCTTGGCGGAAAGGATGGCTAGTTTTGTGGCCGAAGTTTTCAGGAAAGCACGTTAAGCAAAGTGAGAGAAAATGAGGAATGAAATTGAGATAGAAAATCAAGTATCTAAAATTCAAACGTATCCTTGACTGTTCATTGTAGCAGTATGTCTTTAACTAAATAATATTATGTCCTTTGAAATGTGGCGTGGAGGGGTAGAAGGAGAAGGAGCTTCAAAGCTTCAGGCTAACTCTAGCACGTCCGTGCTGTGTGCTCTTGGGCAAGTAACTTATCCTTAGTTTTTTTTATTTTTATTTTTTGATACTGTAAAGTAGAATACTAAGCAGCTTGCAGTGGTTGGCATTAGAAATTGTATACATTTCCCTAGGCTGCACATGGTGGCCCACACCTGTCTCCCAACACTTTAGCAGGCTGAAGTAGGTGGATTCTTGAGCCCAGGAGTTTGAGACCAGCCTAAGCAACATGGCAAAACCCTCTCTGTACAAGAGATACAAAAATTATCTGGGTATGGTGGTGTGTGCCTATAGTCCCAGCTACTTGGGAAGCTGAGGTGGGACAGTCTTGAGCCCAGGAGACTGAGGCTACAGTGAGCTGGGATCCAGCCTGCTATTATCCTCCAGATACCAGAGTGAGATGCCGAAGAAAAACAGAAAGAAAGAAAGAAGGAAGGAGGAAAGGAAGAAAGGGAGGGAGGGAGGGAAGGAAAGAGTACACATGAAGCATATCAGACATGCAATAACATGCATTATAAGATTTAAGCCTTTATTAGGTGCTTACTGTTGTTACAGATTTGAGCCTTTATTAGGTGCTTACTGTTGTTACAGATTGAGTATCCCTCATCTGAAATGCTTGGTAGTAGAAGTGTTTCAGATTTTTAATTTTTTTTGATCTTGGAATATTTGCATTATAGTTACTAGTTCAGCATCCCTAACCTGAAAATCTGAAATCTGAAATGCTCCAAAATCTGAAACTTTTTGAACATCGGCATGATGGTTTTAACAAAAATGCTGACTGAAGCATTTCAGACTTCTGGATTAGAGATGTTTGACCTGTATTTATGTATTACATTATTATAATGCATTCACGAATGCTATCGATATCATGTGTCACCAAAGGAAGGGAATAATACCTTTGCAGAACCCTTTCCTGCTAAAAGGACCTAAAACTTTGTGTTACTGGAGACTTGCATCAATGAATAAGGAAGGACTATGATGTTTATTACAGTGAACTTCTGCCAACTTTCCTCTGTCTTTCTCTTCCTTTGCCCTGTTGTCAGACAAGCGCGCTCATTTCTAGAGCCTCTGAGGCTCTCACCTCGCTGTGGACATAGGTGGCATTTGGGAAACGATGGCTCGGCTGTGCAGGAGCATTGGGAGCCGGGGCTGGGGCAAAGCCACCACTGTGGGTGTCGGTGGAGCTGCTGCAGGCTCACTAATGGTGACTGCACCCTCTGGCCCTTCGCCACGCCTGCCTGCCATGCTGACCTTCCTTCCCTCTCCCTCTTTCTCTGTCTGACTACCTGGCAAGGTGTACTTGGCTAATGTACTTTTTCTCTTTCTTCCAGAATTCTGAAGGTGGACTCTATGTGTGCATGAATACATTTTTGGCCTTTGGAAGGGAACACGTTGAAAGACATTTTCGAAAAACCGGACAGAGCGTGTACATGCACCTGAAAAGACACGTGCGAGAGGTGAGAGCCTCCGGCGCCGTCTCACTGGCTTTCCCACCTGGTATTTACCCTGCCCACATCACTTCTCATTCTGCTTGATGATGAGAAACAGAAGCAGCACAGTTTCCAGATCCAGAGATTCTCCCAGACCTTATCTTAACCAACTTTATTTTCCTTCCTCTAAACTTCTGATTGGTATATTTAAGAAGACATGGGTTGACTAACTGGAAAAAAAAAAAAAAAAAAAACTAGGTATAAAAATACAGAAAAATACGGAGACACTGATGGATCAAAAAATCAGAAATAAAAACATCTGAATGTTCTTGCTTCAGATTTGTTTCGTTTTGCTTTTTAGCACAAGAAATAGAGTTTCCTTAAAAATTCAAGTTCCTTTTGTCCCTTTCCCTCACCAGAAGTAACCACTGCTGTGAACTTTTTCTGTATCATGTATTCCATTATATTTTATTAACAAACGCCTATTCAAGAACAATCTATAGCATGATTTTATATGTTTTAGAGACGTAGATAAATGCATCATACTCTTAAATTCTTGAAGAGTTTTTCCCGTCAGCATCCAGAAGATTCATTTCTTTTGGAATCTGTACATGTTGAGATACATCTGAATGTATTTAATTCATTTTAATAGCTGTTTGGTTTTTCATCTTGTGCCTTGTAATTTATTCTCTTTTCCTCTTGATGTTTCTATTTGTTGCTACTGCAAAGAATGCATCAGTTAACACTTTTATATTCTTCTCCTAGGGGCGCATGTGCCAGATTTCTTCAGGAGGTAGGTCTGGAAGTGGTAGTGCAGGCTCGCGTTATGCTCATGTTACATTTTACTGGATAGTGCCAAGCCTGTCCAAAGTGATTGCACCTGTTTACACTCTGATCTGCAGAAATGATGATTTCTCGCTTTCCCACACCCTCACCAACCCTTGGTCAGAGTTCTGTTTTTGCCAGTATAATGAGTAGGAAGTGGCATCTAAATATTTGGCACGTTTCTTTGTACTTTCTGTTCTGTTTTTTTCTTTTTGGATTTGCCTATTTATATTTTTGGCCTATTTCTTTATGGATTTATCTTTTTCTTATAAGTGCAATGAGTTATTTTTACATTCGGGATACCAAACCTTTGTTACATACTAAATTTCCTTTGAGTCTGTGGCTTGTTGTTTTACTCTGTTTACGAATTATTTTGTAGAATAGAAGTTGTAAGTTTTGAAGTAGTTAGATTTTTTAAACTTTTTGTCTTATGAGTTGTGCTTTTGTATCTTGCCTAAGAAATTGTTTCCTACCTCAAGGTCTTAAAGACATTTTGTACCAGTCCGTTTTCATGTTGCTGATAAAGACATACTCCAGGCTGGGCAATTTACAAAAGAAAGAGGCTTAACAGACTTACATTTCCATGTGACTGGGGGGGAGTTGTCACAATCGTGGTGGAAGGCAGAAAGGAGAAAGTCAGATCTTAGGTGGATGGGCAGGCAAAGAGAGAGCTTGGACAGGGAAATTCTTGTTTTAAAACGGTTAGATCTCATGAGACTCATTCACTGTCACGAGAACAGCGCGGAAGCGACCTGCCCCATGTTTTAATCACCTCCCACGGGATCCTCCGTTGACACAGGGGACTGTGAGAGTTACAGTTCAAGATGAGATTTGAGTGGGGACACAGCCAGACCATATCACGTTTCTTATAGTAGTTAAAAATTTTTTTTATTTCTTTTAAGATGTGTGAATGTGACTATCTTTTACATTTTAGGTATTTAATCCATCTATAGGTTATTTTTTTATTTGTGTGAAGAACGGGGATCTATTTTTTTCATACTGATAACCAGTAGTTTCATTATTCATAGAGTGGTGTAACCTTCCCGGTGATTTATAGTATCATCCTTTATGCACGCACGAGCGCACACACACACACAACCATGCACGCGCGCGCACACACCCCCCACGCACGCGCGCGCACACACACCCCCACGCACGTGCACACACAGGCACACACACACACATCCCCACGCACGCGCGCACGCACGCACACACACCCCCACGCGCGCTCACACCCCCCCACGCACACGCGCGCACACACCCCCACGCACGTGGACACACACGCGCACACACACACCCACGCACGTGCGCACACCCACACATGCGCATACAACACGCGCGCACACACCCCCATGCACACGCATGCACGCGCACACACACACCCACGCGCACACACACCCCCACGCACCTGCACACAACACGTGCGCACACACACACGCACACACACCCCCACGCACGCACACACACACCCCCCACGCACGTGCACACATACACACCCACGCATGCGCACACAACATGCGCGCACACCCCCCCACGCACGCGCGCGCACACACCCCCACGCACGTGCACACACACACACCCGCGCGCGCGCACACACCCCCATGCACGTGCACACAACACGTGCGCAGACACGCACACACACACCCCCACGCACGTGCACACAACACACGTGCACACACACGCACACATGCACACACGCACATTTTGCTTGTTTTTTGAGACGTGGCCTCCTGCTGTCTCCCAGGCCGCAGTGCAGTGGCACCGCCATGGCTCATTGCAGCTGCAGCCTCCTGGGCTCAAGCGATCCTCCCACCTCGGCTCCCAAGTAGCTGGGGCCACAGACGTGTGTCACCACATCTGGCTGATTTCTGCGTTTTTTGTAGAGAGGGGTTTTGCCATTTTTCCAGGTAACCATGTTGCCTAGCCTTGAGCCCATGGGCCTAAGCAATCCACCAGCTTCCGAGAGTGCCAGGGTTACAGGTGGGAGCCACTGCACCTGGCTACCCTTTTTATATTTTAACTTGTTCACATTTGGGTCCCTTGTGGGTCTCTCAGTGTTCTATTGATCTAATTTGTGTGTCTCTGCATTGGTACGGCAAGCCTTGCTATCTGCTAGTGCAAGCAATTTTTCCATGCTTATTTATTTTTCTTTCTTTTTCTGATTCTATGGTTGAATCCATATTTATTTTTCCACAATTTTCCTGGGTATTTTTAGGCATTTATTTTTCTATATGGATTATGGAATTAGCTCATCTAGTTTAAAAAATCCTATTGAGACTGTGATGACCATCACATTGAATTTATAGATTAACCTATAATCCACATCCTTGTGTAAGCTCAATGAGGGCACAGACTTTGGTTTTATTCACTGCTGTGTCCTTAGCACTTAGCAGTGCTTATCATATAGTATGTGCTTTATAAATATTTATTAAGTATTTAACATAGACACCTCTTTATTCACATTTCCTTTTTGTCATTCAGTAATTTTTGTAATTTTCTATAAAGGAACTCACATATAAAATGTGTGTGTGTGTAAAGGGTGATACTGTAAATCACTGGGAAAGGTTGTACTACTATATGAATAGTGAAAAAATAGATATATTTTTACAATGACTGCTATCATCCTTTATTTTTTACACATTAACTGGTTGTTGATGGTATTTGGAGATATTGTTAATTAAGAGATGTTGATTTTATGTTTAGCAATGCTGTTCAATGTTTACGTTAGTTCTGATAGTTTGTACACTATTTTGGATCTCCTCAGTGATCAATGCTGATTTGCAGTTTCTCTAATTTCTCACCTTAGCCTTCATAATATAGTCTCTGTTTAAGTTCCTAACAAAGAAGAGATCTCAAAATTGGATGATGGGGCGGGCAGGAGGAAGAGACGGAAGAAAGTCAGATAAGGCACAAATGCAATGATTAGCTTCACAGTAATTTAATGTTGACTTGCTACTGAATGATTTACATTCACTGATTCTGTTAGGTTGCACGTCATAATTCTTGTGAAGTCTGTTTTGTATGACTAAATAGAAAGTGATGAAATTTAAGAAGATCAAAAAAAAAAAAAAAAAAAAAAAAAAAAAGAAACAGAGGCCCAGAGACTTAATAACTTGCACAGGGTCACAAAGTCAGCAGCGGAACTGTGGAATGCTGGTAAATGTGAACAGTCAGCCCTGGCTCTGGAATTTCAAGTTCAGTGTTGCACCCTCTGACTGCAACCTCCACTCATTTATTCCTGTTTTGATCATTTGTTGTGGGTTTGGAAGACCTTCAGGCCTGTGACTTGTTTAGCCTGCCTCTCACGGTTCAGTTCTTCCAGCGTCTGTGCCCGTCGCACCTGAGCTGACTCTGACCCCCTTGCCTCGCTCCCTAGCCGTCCTCCAGAACTCCGTCACGTCACCGTCCACTTCCATGCGCGGACTGCTGGAAACCCCACACCGTGGTGGGCTGGAGACCATGCCCACGTCCGGCCTTCCTCTTCCATCACGCCCTCTCTGCCCGGCAAGCCTTCTCGTCTGCATCCTGCCCCACTCCCGGGAGCGGCCATTCTCACCTTCGGATGCTTTCCTTAAGCCTTTTCTGTGCATCCCTCATCGTTCTCAGAAAAGTACCTTGATTTGTACTTTGCGGGAGAAAAGGGAATCCCTGGACAGGAGCTCCCTAACTTATTCCGCTGTCCTGGGAGCACCTGCATCTGGTTCCACTTTTGATTCCATCTCAGCCGAAAGCGAAGTTCTGTCTGTCCTCAGGGTCCTGTTTCCCCACCTCGGGAAACTTGCTCCTTCATTAACTCCACTTCCTCTGTCTCCAGCTTCTCCCTCTTCTGCCTAATTTTCTCTCACCTTAAAAAGAACACACCTGGCTGGGCTCAGTGGCTCACACCTGTAATCCCAGTGCTTTGGGAGGCCAAGGTGGGAGGCTGGCTTGAGGACAGGAGACCACCCTGGGCAACATAGTGAGACCCCTGTCTTGACAAAAAATAAAATAATTAGCCTGGAATGGTGGCCATGCCTTAGTCCCAGCTACTCGGGAGGCTGAGGCAGGAGGGTCACTTGAGCCCAGGAATTTCAGGTTACAGAGTGAGCTGTTATCAGGCCACTCTACACCTGGGCAACAGAGCAAGACTCTGTCTCCTTTTCTTTTTTCTTTGTTTTGAGATGGAATCTCACTCTGTTGCCCAGGCATGGAGTGCAGTGGCACGATCTTGGTTCACTGCAGCCTCTCTGCCTCCCAGGTTCAGGCAGTTCTCCTGCCTCAGCCTCCCGAGTAGCTGGTGTTACAGGCGCGTGCCACCACCGTTGGCTGATTTTTGCATTTTTAGTAGAGATGGGGTTTCATCATGTTGGTCAGGCTTATCTCGAACTCCTGACCTCATGATCTGCCCGCCTTGGCCTCCCAAAGTGCTGGGATTACAGGCATGAGCCACCCTGTCTGGCTGAGAGTCTGTCTCTTAAAAAAAAACCAAACAAACCACAAAACCATCTTTCTAATTTGTGTCCTTCTTCAGTCACTGGACTCTTTCATTTGAAGCTTCTTTAAAAGCTTTTCTGATCTTGTCTGCACTAATCTGCCACTAAGACTCCACACTGCAGTCTGAACTTGGCAACCCACCAACGCTGCCCACGTGGTCAGTGACCTCTTAGCTGTCGCGCTTGGCGGCTATGTTTTGGCTGCAACGTTACTTGACTTTTTGAGTGTTCGCATCTCTGAGCTTGTTTCCTTCGGACCTGTGCCTCTCCTGCCTTGGCACCATTCTCTCTTGGCTTTCCTCCTGTCCTTTCCCAGTTTCTTCCACCAGCATCTCTTCCTTTGTTCACCTCTTAGTTATCGCATTTCCTAGGATGCTGTTTGCCGATCCTGTCTTCTTCCTCAGAAAGATGCTTTTCTTCATCAGGGTTATCCATATGTTTGTTTCACCACTTTTTTCTAAGCGAATGGCATTTAAATTAATATCTCCTTGGAGGTGAAGACCTGATCATCTTATTCTGGTCTGGATTTTTCTGCTCCAGCATTTCATACGTACTTAAAGGTTAGTGTGCCCAGACTGAACACAGTGTTCTCTTGCTCACAGATTTCCTTCCTCTGAGTTCTAGAGAGCTGGATGTTCTTTGGTTCTGCTTCCCTCTGTGTCTTACCAGGGAGCTTGTTATTTGGCCTTCCCGAACAGCTCTGAGGTCCACCCTGTCTTCTCCATTCCCGCTGTTCCTGTCTGAGGTCTGTGTGCTCATTGTCCTTGAAAGGACTCGTGCTGTCGCTTCCTGACTGACCTTTCTTCCTTCAGATTTGCTGCCTTCACTCCCACCTGGTCTGCACACTGCTCCCAGAGCTGTCTTTCCAAATGTATGCATCTATGTCACACTGACACTTACATCTCTGATGCTTCTTCCTGTTCTACAGGATGAAGTCCAAACTCTTGTGCATGTGATTGTAAGGTGCTCATGATTTGGAGCCTGCAGCCTTTCTAACCCTCACTCTTAATCCACCAAGTTTGTGCTTCAGAAATAGCAAACCACTTCTCCTTTCTGGAGCACACTGTGATTTTGTGCTTTTGTATACACTGTTTTCTCTGTCTAGGATGTCTTCTATCCCCACTCCCCTTTTACCTGTTGTACTTCCTGTAGTCAGGATACCCATCCATCCCCCCACCCACCTATCCACCCACCCATCCATCCATCCGTCAGTCCACCCACCTTTCATCCATCCATCCATCCGTCAGTCCATCCACCTTTCATCCACCCATCTGTCTGTCTGTCCACCCACCTCCCACCCACCCACCCTCCCATCTATCCACTCACCCATCCACCCATCCATCCACCCACCCACCTATCCACCCACCTACCCACCCATCCATCCATCCATCCACCCACCCATCCACCCATCCATCCATCCATCCATCC
>NW_016107668.1:1276871-1298955 GCF_001604975.1 Cebus imitator
CTCGGCACCAGTGGCTGCTTGGAATAGGGTTTGGTATCATAATTGATTTGAGAGGAAAATGTTTTGTGCGAGCATCAGATGAATGGCCTCTTTTGTATTACCACTTGATGGGCATTTTATTTCATTACTACTGATGACTTCTACCACACGTAGAAAATACACCCTCCTTAGGAAGGTGCTCATAGCCACTTGTGGGTGCTCCAGAAATGTTTAGGGAGGTTAGATTGAGATTTCATATGACCAGACTGTTAATGACTATCGATATTTATTAAGCCATTTGACAACAGTTGTTCAGCATGCCCAGTGCCAAGCACTGGAGACCCACGGGGTAAGCAGGAGAATAAGACCCGCCCCTCCTGGAGCCCCGTCATCTTTCTTGAGTCTTTCATTATCAGGTCTGGACCCCTGCCCGCCTGGGAGCAGGTGCTGATTTGAAGTTTAAGCATCGATTTCACCTTGATCCTCGGTTTCCATTTCTCTTTCCAGAAGTGCTTTCTTTATCACTTGATAAAAATCAGCAGAAGGATAGCATTGCCCTTCACCTACCTGCATTGACCTGGGTCAGTTCCTGTTTATCCTGGAATTGCTTATCTAGAGGGGATATTTCTTCTTGGCCTTCTGTAAAAACTAGGAACCTCTGAGATGTGCTTTTCCCCCACAAATATGTGTATTTTATAGGCTGCATTTTAATGATCTTTTGTTTCCTTTTCAGAAGGTAAGAGGGGCGTCTGGTGGAGCTTTACCAAAAAGGAGGAATTCCAAGATTTTTTTAGGTAAATAGTTATCCGTAGCATGCTCAGATTTTATGTTTGTGTGTGTATGTGTGCAGATTCATGTGCATCTTTGATTTGGAGTAATAGATTGTTTATTGCGGTGCAATTTAAGGATAAGAGGCACCGATTTAAAAGCCTGCCTCCACTTTGCATTTAGCTACCAGTGAAGTGTGCTTTTAGCCCTCTTAGTTGGGTTTACCGCTTTGAAGCAGTTATACTTACAGTGACTAGAGAGTAATGAAAGCTCTGCTTCTGGTCTGTTTACTGCATATTTTTAGTTTTTGAGACAAGGTCTGGCTTTCCTGCCCAGGCTGGAGGGCAGCGGTGCCATCTTGGCTCACTGCAGCCTTCACCTTTCAAGCGCACACCATTCTCCCACCTCATCCTCCTGAGTCGCCGAGACCACAGCCACACACCACCACAACTGGCTAATTGTTTGTGTTTTTTGTAAAGACGGAGTTTCACCATGTTGCCCAAGCTGGTCTCAAACTCCTGAGCTCAGGTGATCCACCTGCCTTGGCTGTGATTTCAGGTGTGAACCACTGCGCCTGGCCAAATTTGCTGACTTTAAATAGCTGCCCCTCGCAGTGGCTCACGCCCGTACGTCCAGCACTTTGGGAGGCTGAGGCAGGAGGATTGCTTGAACCCAGGAGTTTGAGATCAGCCTGGGTAACATAAAAAGGCCCTGTCCCTAACCAGAAATGAAAAAATTAGCTGGGTGTGGTAGTATGTCTGTAGTCTCAGTGACTTGGGAGGCTGAGGCAGGAGGATTGCTTGAGCCCAGGAAGTGAAGGCCGCGGTGAGCTATGATTGTGCCACTGCACTCCAGCCTGGGCGACAGAGCGGGACCCTGTCTCTCAGGAAAAGAAAAGGCGTTTTTTTCCTTTTTCTTTTTAAAATTAGTCAAACGGCAGTCTTCATTCAGATTTCCTGATTTTTGTCCTTTCTTTGTTGTGGGGTCCCGTCCAGGGTTCCACGTCGTCTGTAGCTGTCGTGTTTGTGTAATCCTTTCCAGACTCTCATTGTTCTGCAGTTTTTCTTTGTCTCTAGTGATCTGACACTTTTGAAGAGTGCTGGCCAGGTATTTTGTAGAATAGACCTCAGTTTGCTGTTATCTGATGTTTTCTCATGAAGCTAAGCATTTTGGAAAGAACCCTGCAGCCGTAGGCTACCCTTTGCAGTGCATGGTGTCGGGTGTGTGACATGGGCAAGCTGTCACACTGGTGACGTTGAACTTGAGCAGCGTTAAGGTAGCGTCTGCTGGGTTTCTTCACTGTAAAGTTATAGTGTGATTAAGAAATGTTTCAAGCATGATACTTTGAGACTGTGCCAAATATCTTGTTTCCCCTCAAAGTTTTACTCACTAATTTTAGCACCAGTGGACCTTGCCTGCAATAATTACAGCTCTAGTGTTTGGTTAATGGTGGATGTGAAAATTTCCGTTATTCAGAAGAGCCAGATTTGTCTATGCAAATGACTACTGATTTCTATATCATATAATTATGGCCATAGTTTATATTAAGCTTCTGATATGCTTTTCTCAAGCAAAAAAGTGGTTTGATAATATTTGGCCAAACAAGTTTATGTGCCTGAATGCCTCCGATTATTGTTTGGGAGGACTTGCAAAATAGTGTCCTTAGTATGATTTCATTTTTGTAAAACAATGCCATACATGTATACACATGTGTATAGAGAACAGACGTATGCGTATGTGTGCACGCATGTATATCTGTGTGTGCACACGCTTCTACATACACATTCATACATGTACATACATACCTGGGAATTGGAAGAATCGAGAAGAATATTCCAACTGTTGATAGTAGGTCTTTCCCGGTCATAGAATGGAAGTGATTCTGATTTTCGTCTTTTTGCTTATCTATATTTAAGCTTTTTGTATAACAAACATGTTATTGTGATGAAAAGACACATTAATTATTTGAAAAGTGAAGCCATTGAAGACTGTTGTGGAGGTGAGCTTCTTTCCCGGCTTGGTTCTCGGTCGCTCTGTGCGGGATCCAGGCTTACCGTCTCCCCTGCTTCCCAGCTCATGCTTTTCTGTGTGAGGCTTCTCTGCAGTTGGCTTTTCTGCCCTGGCCAGTCTTCCTTACTTCTCAACCTGCCTTTGGTCCACAACCCAATTTAACCAACCAAACCCAAACCAGGCTAGCCTGAAACCCAAAGCTGAAACTACTGAATACCTTCTGATGCTTTGGTTATGAGTCATCCAGCTCTTTTTACTAATATAGATCATGTGATTTCGTTTGAATTAAGTGACATCAGCAGGATCTTCTTGAAAGCAGACATAACTGAACATTTTGACTTACCGTTGTTAATTTTTATTATTTTCTTTGGTTGAATGAAGAAGTTAGCTGGCCTTGGCCTTTAGCTTTTGTGTCTTCTTCCCTAAAGACCTTGAGGTCTCCCGAAGTGCTGGGATTACATGTGCAAGCTGCTGGGCCTGGCCAGGAACTCTTCATTTTTTTGCAAGCTCTGATTTAAAGCCACTCAGCTCGTCTCCTGGACAGGCACTTTTGTCTTGTCACGTTGGTCCCAGCCCTCTGAGTTGATGTGACCTGTACATCACTTTCAGTGATGGGCTGTGTATTAGGATTACATCTGGTTTGTGTAACAGAAAACTTAAAACACTGGTAGCTTTATTTATTTATTTTTGAGACAGCGTCTCAATAGGTCGTTCAGGCTGGAATGCGGTGGCACAATCATGGCTCACTGCAAACTCAGCCGCCTTCTGGGTTAGCGCCATCATCCCACCTCAGCCTCTCGAGTAGCCGAGACCACAGGCATGCACCACCACGCCCAGCTAATTTCTGTGTTTTTCGGTGGAGACAGGGTTCTGCCATGTTGCCAGGCTGGTCTCGAACTCCTGGACTGCCTGCCTTGGCCTCCCAGAGTGCTGGGATTACAGGTGTGAGCCACTGTGCCCAACTGATTATGGTAACTTTAAACAAGATAGATGCTTATTTTGCTGTCATGTGGAGGATGCTGGGAAACAGTGTGTGGGGTGACATGGTGGCCTCATGTTCTCCAGGGACCTAGCCTCTTCCCACATTCCGGCTTCCCCTCCATCCTGGCCTGTGATTTCCCAACTCATGGTCACCTCACGGTCCAAAATGGGTACTGGAATGCCAGCCATTGCATCCTGATTCTGGAAAGCATGAAAGAGGAAAGGGGAAGGAGAAAGTCGTCTAATCTCCCAGCAGAGTCACCTTGCTTTTGTCGGCCTTCTCACAGAGCCCCAGTCAGTTTACGCCTCTCTGCCAGATCTTGGTCATGTGGCCATACCTCACTGCACAGGAGGCTGGAAAGCCCACCAGCTGCCTTCGCTGAGTAAAGTTTGGAGTCTCTGATTAGGAAGCAGGGGACAGCGGGTGTCACGAGGCAGCTGGTAGCCTCTGCCACAGACTCCCCTCAAAGGGATGCTGGGGTGGGTTCTCCTGGAGAGGAGGATAACTCAGAGCTGTCTTGCAGTTTCTCTGTTATGTTATGACTAGGAGGTGCTGTTTCACTGGTACTGAAATGAAGTTGTGATGCTTCTTCTTCTGCTTCATGGAACAGCTGTAGGTGGCCAATGCTTTGTCTTGGATGGAGGTTTTTCTTCCCATTCATTTGATGACTGTGAATAAATAATTCCTTTTCCGTTGGCTCAACAGTGACATTGAAGCCATTGAATTATTTGGTTGCAACCTGCAATTGATTTTATAAGGGAAGCTGAGGCCACTGGCTGGTGCCAATGGCTGCCCCGTGTCCTGAGTACCACCTTGCCTCTCAGTGGCAAATCACTCTTCCTCCACATTACTTTGATGTTCATTCAAGTCAAATGACCTCAGCTCTAGCTTTTGCTTCCATTTTTTTTAAACCAGCAACCACAATTATTGGCAATTGAAAAATCATTTAAATTCTATACGTTAAAAATATTTAGAATTAAAATTTTTTCCAATATGTACCTCATGGGTAAAGCTTAAAATTGAGAAGTTATAAAGGGCTGTTTGGTGAAAATTAAGTTTTTTTCCCCTCTCTTCCCCGTATCCTAGCCTCTTGGTTACTGACTCCAGAGTCACATTTTCTGTGGGTGCCTCTTTGTGTGTATAGTGTACCCTCCCAGTGACTGTCTGTACACATATAAAGCTTTTAGATTTTTTTCCCTGTGGTCCCTAGGGACCTATTAACCCTCTGGCTCCCAAGCCGTGTTCTGAGGCCCCTGGAGTGCTACCGTGAGCTCACCAGGGCCCTGAGGCATATTTTAAGTCTCTGAGAGAGCCTAGTGATGCTCAACCTTTGCATGAACTAAACACAATGTACTTTTACCATTAGGTTACCCTGTATTCCTTCCGATAACTTCCTATCTTTGAAAAGCTGGTTTTTTTTAAGTGGCTTCTGTGGTAAAAGTCAAGCAGACCGGAAAATCAGTGTGAAATGGGAAATCAGTGTGGCAGCAGCTGATCCGACACAGAGAGAAGCTGCGTGTCAGCCAGCAGGTGCACATCCCATCAGCGAGGAGCTGTGGCGACTGTGGAATGAAAGGAAATTTTTTTCTTTCAACTTACATGTATTTTTTTTTTTTTCAAATGGTTAATTGGTTGTTAGAACATACATACTTACCAAGATTTTTTTGGATCTAATTACTAAATAAACAGAACCATTAGGCATTTCTTTTGGCTTAGGGTTGCTGTGAAAAAGATGCTGGGATGCTTAGGGGTCCTGTGACCTGGGAGAGTTCAGCTAGAAAGGTAACTTGCAAAAATATGAATGCTGGTGAGTTTGCGGCATAGGCTGACATGAAAGAGACAGCAGAGAAGTGGGAGGTAACAGAGCTCTGGATTCTCCAAGGAACACCCTACAGTTCACAACGTGATTCTGGCCTAATTCCATGTATATATTTTACAATAAAGCTACAAATTTGCGTAGATACGTAAATAACTGCTAATGCATTTAATTAAAAAATACCATTTATGGGGCCGGGTGCAGTGGCTCACGCCTGTAATCCCAACACTTTGGAAGCCGAGGTAGGTGGATCACGAGGTCAGGAGATCAAGACCAGCCTGGCCAACATGGTGAAACCCCGTATCTACTAAAAATACAAAAGTTAGCTGGGTGTGACGGTGCGTGCCTGTAATCCCAGCTACGCTGGAGGCGGAGGCAGGAGAATTGCTTGAACCCAGGAGGCAGAGGTTGCAGTGAGCCGAGATGGTGCCATTGTACTCCGGCCTGGCGACAGAGCGAGACTGTCTCAAACAAACAGACAAAAAACATATGTTTGATACATCATAAAAAACAGTGTGAAATATTTACATATTTATGGAGCCTGCCCCAGTTTTCACAAGCAGGAGTAAGGAGTTCGGTTCTGTGTCTGAAGAGGGGAACTTCCAAGGATCTGCCGCTTCACCTCAGAGAACTCAAATTCCACTGCTTTTAGCTTAGACCAGTGTTCAAACTTGCTGAGAAATGGACTGAAAATAGGAAATGTGTGCAAAGTTTCGCTAATGGGCCTGTTCAGAAACTTCATCTGCGCCTCTGATAACCAGAAGGTTCAAATAAACCGCATTTGCTCTTTCTTTCTGAAGTGGGAGAGAGAATAAGTTCTGTGCTGAAGAGGCCTTCCCCCTGTACCTTCTCCTGAAGGTAAAGAGTTGGTTAGATGATGCAGCCCTTGGACAGACACGTGCCTCCAACAGTTATAGTTAATACGGTCAGGCTGGGAGAACTCTGACCTGGGAATCAGGCTGTGGCTTTGTGCAGGGACCATTCGTCCCCACCCTGTCCTTCACAGCTTGGGTGTCCTGGGGAAATGGGCATTCCCGGCCGCTTCTCCTCAGATCCCCGGACTACTGTCGAAGCAGAGTTGGGGAAGAATTTTTTTTTTTTGAGGTGGAGTCTCACTCTGTCGCCAGGCTGGAGTGTATGTAGCGTCAGGATCTTGGCTCACTGCAACCTCCGCCACCCGGGTTCAAGTGATTCTCCGGCCTCAGCCTTCCAAGTAGCTGGGACTACAGGTGTGTGCCACCACGCCCTGCTAATTTTTGTATTTTTAGTAGAGATGGGGTTTCACTATGCTGGCCAGGATGGTCTCGATCTCTTGACCTCTTGATTCACCTGCCTCGGCCTCCCAATGTGCTGGTATGACAGGCATGAGTCACGGTGCCCGGCCTTTTGTTTTTTGTATTATGATTATTTTTTAACTTGGAGAAAGCTCTCTTGGGTATTGCCACGTAAGAGCCAGATAGAATGTAGCAGCTGAGGAGAGGATGGGCCCCCTAGGGCATGGTTACTCTGTAGGTTTTTCAACTAAATATTTTTGGGGTGACGAGACATGATTTAAAGACATGTGGAAATCTTGGTTTTATTAGGGCTGTGGGGTTGTATTTGTTCAGGAGGAACCGTAGATTTGTCCGCTAAATCAGAACATAGGTTGCCTCTGGTGGACTTTTCCCTAATTTGGATTAAATTTTTTGGGAAAGATCATGCCCCTCTTCCATTCCATTGAATTAAAAATAGAAGTATGGCCAGGTACGGTGGCTCATGCTTGTAATCCCAGCACTTTGGGAGGCTGAGGCAGGCGGATCACGAGGTTAGGAGTTCAAGACCAGCCTGGCCAACACGGTGAAACCCCGTCTCTACTAAAAATACAAAAATTAACTGGGCGTGGTGGTGGGTGCCTGTAATCCCAGCTACTCAGGAGGCTGAGGCAGGAGAATCGCTTGAACCCGGGAGGCGGAGGTTGCAGTGAGCTGAGATGGAGCCACTGTACTCCAGCCTGGGCGACAGAGCGAGACTCCGTCTCGAAAACATAAAATAAATAAAATAAAATAAAAGTAAACGTCAGCTAAGTGTAAAGAGGCACAACAGTTCTACTTTTTTGCATGGCAGCAGTCTTGCGTCTTCTTACACAGGAGTTGCCAGTTAAAATGCAGCGCAGCTCTTTTGATCTTCCTGTTTTGCTGTTGTTTTTAGCACGTTGATGTTGTTGGCTTCCTGAAGTCCCGTTCACAGACACTTACAGAGAGTGTGGTGTGTGCCGGGCACAGAACAGGGGCTAGGGACAGGGCGGTAAGACTCATTTCCTGCTCTCTGAGCGTACAGTCTAGAAGAAGTTGAAGGTCATACCCTCTGGATGCTCAGATTTCATAGAAGGTCCCCACATGGTGCCGTGGTCTTGCACCCAAAGGGAAGGGAAAAGGGAAGGCGCTTTCACTTGTGCTCGTTTCAGGAATAGGGAGGAGGCGGCAAAGGGGGTGGGGATGGCGGCAGTCGTTTGTGGAGTCCCCTAGAACCTACCAGATCCTGCACTGGCCTTAACACTTTATCTTGTTTAATCCGCTTTTAACAGTCATGTGGGGTAGATAATATGTGTGTCTTACTCATGAGAAAAATGAACTTAGAAATAAATTTTCTAGAGTTACGTAGCTAGCAAATACCAGAGTAGGACTTTTTTTTTTTTTTTTTTGAGACAGAGTCTTGCTCTGTCGCCAGGTGCCAGGTTGGAGTGCAGTGGCGCGATCTTGGCTCACTGCAACCTCCGCCTCTCGGGTTCAAGCAATTCTCCTGCCTCAGCCTCCGGAGCAGCTGGGACTGCAGGCACGTGCCACCATGCCCAGCTAATTTTTGTATTTTTTAGTAGAGACAGGGTTTCACCATGTTGATCAGGTTGGTCTCGATCTCTTGACCTCGTGATCCGCCTGCCTTGGCCTCCCAAAGTGCTGGGGTTACAGGTGTGAGCCACCATGCCTGGCCAAGGATTTTTTTTTTTTTTTATGCTCATTAAATTAACTTTAAATGAGCATGTTTTCTGTGGAAAAGAGACATAATATATGAGCTGAATCTGCATACAAAATCACAAGATTTATGCTTTGGTTACTTAACATTGTTATATATACAGTATTATAATAAAGAAAGATTCAAGAATAAAGCTCATTCATTCATTATTTTCATTTGTTTAGGTTTCCTTCTCATTTTTGTCTATGAGCATAATATAAAGTCTTTACAGTGAAGATGAATTTTGTATTTTTAGCATTAACATAGCATAAACGTTTCTGTTTCTATGTAGCCTAAAGTCTAAACTATGACTTAAATAATATTAAATTGGGTTGAATACTATTTTTATTAAACATTTAGATTCCAGCTTAAGAAGTTATAGATATTGAAGCATTCACATTTTTATAACATATAGAATCTTTCTTTGAATTCTATCCTTGAAGGAAATGCCTTTAGTTACTGCCGAAACTCACAGAATCTTCTTTAAAATGACCTTTTGTCAAATGACCTTCTCTTCTGTAGCTCCCTAGCAGTGTTGTTTGGTTTGGCTCTTTATTTTGGTATTTCTGACTTTTACTGTTTAGAGTCTTTTATTAAAACATTTAGACCAGATGTGGCGGTTCACACCTTTCATCCCAGCATTTTGAGATGCTGAGGTGGGAAGGGTCACTTGAGGCTAGGTATTTGAGACCAGCCTGAGTCACATAGTGAGACCCTGTCTTTACAAAGAATAAAAAATAAGCCAGGCCCGGCCGTCCTCGCTTCTCAGGAGGCTGAGGTGGGAGGATAGCTGGAGCTTGGGAGTTGGATGTTATAGAGAGCTATGATACACCACTGCGCTCAAGTCTGGGCAACAGAGTGAAACCCTGCCTCCAAGAACAAAAAAAGGCTTAGACTTCATTTTAGCTGTATCTTATTTGTTCACTTATTACAAGCTGCCCTGCCTTTGGGAATTTAAGAGCAGAGCTGTACACAAACATATACTGGGTCTAAGTAATAACAGCGTGGACCCTTTGGTTCTCAGGTGGCTGCTTCAATAAGTGAAATAACTTTGTCTGTAGAGCCCACGTTTCTGTGTGTTTGTGTGCCTGTTTGTGTGCATGTGAGTGGAATATAACTCACTAACTCTTTGTCACCATAGTTCCAAGCATAAATATACAAACATGATCTGGGATGCTGGCATCCCTGTGAAAGTGATGCTGAAATGTCTATGTAAATATTGTGACAAGACATTTCCTTGAGCCTTCATTTAATCTTTACCAGAGATGAGCCGAGCAAAGAGGTGACAACTTGATGGATAACAGGCTAGAGAAGCTCATCTTTCTTTCTGAGATGGAGTCTCGCTCTGTCGCCCAGGCTGGAGTGCAGTGGTGTGATCTCAGCTCACTGCAACCTCCGCCTTCCAGGTTCAAGCAATTCTCCTGCCTCAGCCTCCCGAGTAGCTGGGACTACAGGCGCACGCCACCACGCCCAGCTAATTTTTGTATTTTTAGTAGAAATAGGGTTTCACTATATTGGCTAGGATGCTCTCATTCTCTTGACCTCATGATCCACCCACCTCGGTCTCCCGAGGTGTTGGAATTACAGGTGTGAGCCACCGCACCTGGCCAAGGAGCTCTTCTTTCTTACCGATCATTCTCCGCAGCCAAGGACAATCTGACCGCTCACATTATAGGGCTTCCCCCTCTGGTCTACTATGCAGTAACTCAACCCTCTAAGAAAGGGAGAGGGAGAGAGCAAGAGTGAGATTCTGTTTTTAAATTATAGCTAACATGTACTGACTACCTATTATATTGCCAGGTCTCTTGTTCTTGTTTATCTCCGGCATAAACTATGTGAGATATATGCCATTATCTCCATGCAAGAAATGGGAAAATTAAGGCTGAGAGACTTTGTGACTTGCCCAAAGTGACATTATGTTTTAGAGCCAGACTTGAACCTAAGTGCATCAACTCTAAAACCATACTTTCATATTATGATATTGCAAAAAAAAAAAAAAACACCCCAAAAAACAAACAACTGTTCCAGCCTATTGTGAAATCAGGAGCTGGGTACCTGACAGCGGAATTCCCAATCCTTTCCTTTTTAGGAATTTCTAAGACATTTTCTTTCTGAGAAATTCTTTGAGTATCTTGCACATTGGTCTATTTTAAGTGTAAAGCTTTATGGAATGGCTCAGTCTTCTTCATACATCAGTCACTGATAAGTAAGTGTTCACAACTTAGAAAAGCTGGGCAGGGAGCTGTTGCTGGTTTGGGACGATGGCCTGCCATGTCAGAGGAGCAGGCTGAGGATGTCACACCCTTGGGATCGCCTCGCCCTGGACTTGTGGCTTTCCCCAGAGCAGAGTGGGATGCTGCTTTCCTCACTTCTTGTTCTCTGTTTTTGTTTCCTCCTCAGATCTAGATACTGATGACGATTTAAATAGCGACGATTATGAATATGAAGATGAAGCCAAACTTGTTATATTCCCAGATCACTATGAAATAGCACTACCAAATATTGAGGAGTTACCAGCCCTGGTCAGTGAGTGTGCGCGGCGGCTAGCTACATGCGTGTGGCTCTGTGTCAGGTGTGTGTGCGTGCGCACGTGTGTGTGTGTGCAGGGGCGGGTGCAGGGGTGGGGTGGGGAGAGCGGCTGGACTGACAAGCGTGAGAATGAGCGTGAACGCGGGCACACCTCTCCTCTTCTCTGATGGGGTCCTGCGGGCTCACTTTTCAGTAGCGCTGGCCCGCACGTGCGCACACCTCGTCTCTTTTTTTTGGGACGGAATTTCACTCGTTGTCCAGGCTGGAGTGCAGTGGTGCCATCTCGGCTCACGGCGACCTTCACCTCCTGAGCAGCTGGGTTCAAGTGATTCTCCTGCCTCAGTCTCCTGAGTAGCTGGGATTACAGGTGTGCATCACCATGCCCGGCTAATTTTTGTATTTTTAGTAGAGACGGGGTTTCTTCATGTTGGTCAGGCTGGTCTCGAACTCCTGACCTCAGGTGATCCACCCGCCTCAACCTCCCAAAGTGCGGGGATTACAGGCGTGAGCCACCGCGCCGGGTCACCTCTTCTGTTCTGTGACGGGGTCCTGCAGGCTCACGTTTCAGTAGCTCTGGGCCTTTTGCTCTCTTACCTCGCTGCTGTTTGGGCCTCGTGGCTCATTAGGCTGGTCTCCAGGTTGGGCTGGCTTCTTGCCTCCTGAATCACTGTCTGTTCCTTAGATTTTCAAACCGTACACCCCAGAGCTGCAGGGACTGCTGGAGAGGGACTCTTTTCTGATCGGGAGATGAGAGTCTTTTTATCATGTTTATTATGTGGGCCTTCCATGTAACATGCCCACTGCTGAAACAATAGCAGCGCAGTGACAGAAAGAACCAAGCATTTACAAAGCACAGGTCCGCGGGAGCCCTGGGAGCACCAACCTTCTTTTCCGTTTCACTCCCTGTGGGAACGAAGACCTCTTTCTAGGTTTTAGATATTTCTAGCTGTGAGGTTCGGCCTCCTCTTCCCTTCTCTTTTCTTCCTAATCCAGTTTTTTGGAGGGACCTTGATTTTCTCAACGTGAAGCTGGAGCTGCTGGCAGTGAGACAGGGAGGCAGGTTTGGTTCTTCTGGTTCTCGCAGGCTGGGGGTGGGCACGCAGAGCAGAGCCCCCAAGGACCCACCAGGAGTGGGCACGCAGAGCCCCCGAGGACCCACCGGGAGTGGGCAAACGGAGCCCCCGAGGACCCGCCGGGAGTGGGCACGCAGAGCCCCCGAGGACCCGCCGGGAGTGGGCACGCAGAGCCCCCGAGGACCCTGACCGTCCCCACTCTCGCTCCTGCCCTCTCGTGCCTGTGCCACTTGCCCTCTTTCCTTGTTTTTTCTCGTCTCCTGTTTCTTTTCCTCTTTCCACTCTGTGCACACCTTGGCTTCCCAGAGCCTGGCCACAGATGGCAGCGGGTCAGGGTGGGTTGGGTTTAGACTCGCCTGTCCGTTCTTCCCTCCTTGGACTAGGCCGGAACCAAAGCCAGCTCGTGAGGTCCCAGGGTCTTCTGCGAGACTCTCTCTGCTGCCATCTCCTCGCTTGCCCTGCCGAGAGGGGACATGTGTGCGTGGGGTTTCCTTGTCATTAGATACTAAGGTTTCCACCATTCATTCTCTTTTGCTCCAATCCACCTTATATCTAAGACCATAGAAATGAGAATTTTGTGTATATTTATTTATTGTTCCTCTTCGTTTAGTTCTAAGTGCACAGTGTTCAGTATGGCACGCAGAATTAAATTACCTTTGCTTTCTCCAATTCCGTGTTGACTCATGTGGCCGTTACCAAGGATAAAATATGTTAGTGGACACAATGGCCTCACCTCATCCCATTACCTGAAATTATATATGGATGCTTATATTTCTGTAATACTGAGAGTTCTTACTGCCTTGTTTAATATAACTATTATTTCTGCTGTCAGAAGAGAAGACACATATTGTGAATCAATGTTATGATAAATTATTTTCCTTTCACTCCCTCATGAATAAGACTTTATGTTAAAAAAAGTTAAGAAAAAAACCTTTTCTTATTGTTGTACTTGGATTATAATTTGAAATGTGAATACTCTTATTTAAAATAAAAGAAGTGCCATAGACATCTGAATCCAGCAAGATATATAATCATTTTTAATATAGAATCTTTCAGTATTAAATACTTTAAGAATGAGAGAAGAAGAGAGGATTATTTGGAAGATGAGGGTGGGGGCATTACAGGCAGAGCCTGGGCCTGCCTCCTGGGAACGGATGGGTTTATCTACCTAGAAGCTACTATATTTTCTTTTCATGCTTTTGCCACATTTTTGGCGATGACAATTCTCTTTTTAAACTTTTGAATGACAAAACGTATTGAGCTCAAAGCACCTCACCAGGTTCTTCCTTCATCTCCTGAGCGTCTGGGCACAGAAGAATTTCAGTTTCAGAGAGTTAGTCTGTAGTTTCCACCAGAACGTTAAGCCGCCCCTGGTGATGCCGGGTTCACAGAGTCAGAGCCCTGTGAGCTCAGCAGGGAACTTGGAGCCTCGAATCCAATGCCTTCATTTTTGACACCAGCAATTGGAGCAGTGGTTTGCTTGTGAATGTTTACAACGGGCTCCCTAGGGGAGACGCCCTGTTTTGCTGTGTCTGCTGATTCCATGGTATAAATACTCTCACCATGGCTGACTTCCGGCTGTCATGTGAATTCGGTGTTGGAAAGAGATTGGCAGTAGCAGACCGTTACACAGAATTTCCAGCACGCAGCTGACATGTATGTAAAGAAAACCTCCAGAGCGCATAGATCGTAAGAAGATACAGTAAAACAACTAGGAAGTGAAGAATTTTTGATTCCATGTCACCTTTTCAAAAACATTTTATTTAGTTGTAAGTTTGTATGATTTAATGTTTTATAATGGCTGTGTTTAGCAACCACCTTGCCAAATTTCCTAAAATTTAAAGCTGGCCTCTTATGAGCCAGTTTGAGCTAGTTCCAGTGCAGAACTGAACTGGAGTCTTCTGACGGCTTGGGATGGAGCCCGGGCTAGTACCAAGGTCTTTTCGCTTCACTTCGGATAACGTACCCCGGGAAAAAGGATTCACAGTGTGATTACGGGATGATGGATCCTGACCTTCAGCTGTCACCCATGAAAAGGGCCTTTAAGTGATTCTGGATGATACTCTGAAAACACTGGGTCAGTGTTTTATAGGCGCAGAAGACTAAGGATTTTATTGGTTGTCAGCCAGGAAGATGTTCAAAGACAAAGGAGAAGTATTCTGTCTGAGTCTTGTTCAGAGTCCAGGTGCACTGCAAACCAGACGCTTAGAGAAGATCTAGGAGGGGCGGAGGCTGTCCTCAGGAGGACACAGACGTGATTCAGGTAGTTGGTGAAACAAACAAGGGGGCTATGACAGGTCAGACTGGAAAGATGAGGGGGCCACACACGGCCTCTTTACTGTGGCCTTCCGCCCTCTGCCCCACAGCCCCAGGGTGATCTGCTGTGAAGCTCAGGTCCTGCCCTTCTCCACTCCAAACTCTCACCACTGCTGACCGACGACCCTGGGCTCCTCAGTCAGGAGCGAGGAAGAAGTCCTGGCTAGAAGGGCTGAGGTGGCGCGTCCCAAACCCATAAAGCCTGGAAGCGGCTTGTGGTGACCTCAGCTCCCTTTTCTGTGAGCACTTGTGAAGGTGATGGGAGATGAGTTTTCATAATGGAAAGAAAAAGCGAATTATGCAGCAGCCTTTGTGGCGGGAGACAAACGGGAGGATCTGCTTTGAAAGGCTTAACTGTATCCTGATCTCTAAGGATTATAAGCTTGTTGAGGCCAGGGACCCCTCCTTGTTCCTGGCTGAGGAGCTCAGTGTTGTTCATCAGCAGTGGTCAGTATAACCTCGGAGAGTTTTAAGCTGGGGAAGGCTAGGATGTAGTTTTCACAGCAGATCACCCTGGCTGCCGTGCAGAGAGGAGGGCAGGGCAGAGGAAAGGCCGCTGTGAGGTGGCTGTCGTGCAGCCGTGGGGGAACCACGACGGTGGCCAGGACCAGGAGGGCTGGGGTGGAGTGGACACGCGGCTCTTGGGACTCACCTGTGGGCGAGGTGGGGTGACGTGGCCGCTGAGGGCACTTCCTCCATTGTTCCTCGTTTCTTCCTTGGTTCTAGGGTCAGATGCCAGGACCTAGACACATGGGGAAGTACCACTCAGGGGAAAATGGTCAGCTCATTGTGCAGGATATTAGTGATTTAGATGACATATTTTGTTAATTTTTTTTTTAGCAATTTAGTTGCTTTTATTATATTCAGAGTTGGGCATCCATCAGCACGATCTAATTTTAGAATGTTTCTCTTGCCTCACCAAAACCCCCACACCCCATTGTCCTCCAGCGCCTCCTCCACGCCGAGCCTGCGGCACTCAGCAATCTACTTTCCATCTCTGCAGACTTGCCTAGTCCGGGCGTTTCACATAAACGGCATCATGTAATATGCTGTTGTTTGTGACTGGCTTTTTCACTTAGAATATCTTTTCAAGGTTTATCTATATTGTAGCATGTATCAATATTTCATTCCTTTTTACTGCCAAATAACATTCCATTATATATACAACATTTTATCTTACATTCTATTTGTTATATCCATAGGCTTTTGGGTTGTTTCCATTATTTTTATTTTTTGCTAAACATTTTTTTTGAGACAGGGTTTGTCTCTCGTTGCCCGGGCTGGAGTGCAGGGGTGCATTCTCAGCCCGCTACGGCCTCTGCCTCCCAGGCTCAAGCGATCCTCCTGCTTCAGCCTCTTGAGTAGCTGGCACTACAGATGGATGCCACCATGCCCAGCTAATTTTGTATTTTTAGTAGAGCTGGAGTTTCACCGTGTTAGCCAGGCTGGTCTCGAACTCCTGGCCTCAAGTGATTCACCCGCCTCGGCCTCCCAAAGTGCTGGGATTACAGGCAGGAGCCGCTGTGCCCAGCTCCAGTTTTTGCCTATTATAAATAATGCTATTGTGAACAATGTGTACAAGTTTTTGTGCGGACACATATCTTCATTTCTCTTGGGTGCAGGCCTATGGTAGAATTACTGGGCCATGCGGTAACTGTTTAACTATTTGATGAACTTCCAAACTTTTCCAAAGCAGCTCTACCAGTTTACCTTGCAACCAGAATATATGTTTTTAAAGGACAGCTGGAAATAGCTTACATCATTAAGCCAATAGCAAATTGGTAACAGGCATTTGGCCAGGATCAGTGGGGCAGGGAGAAGGCAGAGAGCCTGTTCCCTCCTCCCCTGCGGTCAGTCGGTGCCGAGCAGGACATCACAGATTTGCTCGTGATGGGGACTGGTCTGGCACAGAGACACCCAGGCATGTTCCTGTCCAGGGTCACATTTGCACCAGATTAAGAAGTGGAGCCAGGCTGCTTCCATGCCATTCGAGTGCCCTTGACCACATGCCGTTGTGTGATGAGTTGAGATGCGTACATTCGTTGTGAGGGAGACACAGCACTTGGGCAAGTCCTGGACATTCCTATGTCTGATTTCACCCTTGTATGCTGTTCACTCCGACTTTTCACCCTGCTTGCTAAGTGGCAGGAACTGTTAAATCTGACCTCTAAGCTTGGGCTTAGAAAATGAATCTAGTTTCTTGCTCTCTGTGCCACTGTCAATAGTTCAGGGACAGGCCGAGCTGGGTGCGGGGCCAGTGCAGGAAAACTGGCTCTCGCTCCTGTGACAGCTCTGCTGAGTGCATTTCTTCAGCTTTAAACTCACATTCTAGTGGATTTGGCATTCACCAGCAAACTGTTATTCTCCCAGACTGTTTTCTTATATCACATCTGGGTTTGTCTTACAGGTAACGATCGCTTGCGATGCCGTTCTCAGCTCAAAGTCTCCGTACAGAAAGCAGGACCCAGATACATGGGAAAATGAATTGCCGGTGTCCAAATACGCCAACAACCTCACCCAGCTGGACAACGGAGTCAGGATTCCTCCAAGGTGAGAGTCGAGTCGCAGAATGGAACTTTACTCCCTAAAACTGGCCAAATGAATATTTGTTTTCTCTTTTTTGAATTGGCAGTTATATTTTTTCTTACCAGATGCCTTTTATTTTTATTTTTGAGATGGAGTTTCACTCTTGTTGCCCAGGCTGGAGTGCAATGGCGTGATCCCAGCTCACCGCAACCTCCGTCTCCTGGGTTTAAGTGATTCTCCCGCCTCAGCCTCCCAAGTAGCTGGGATTACAGGCATGTGCCACCACCCCCAGCTAATTTTGTATTTTTAGTAGAGACAGGGTTTCTCCATGTTGGTCAGGCTGGTCTCGAACTCCTGACCTCAGGGGATCTGCCTGCCTCGGCCTCCCAAAGTGCTGGGATTACAGGCATGAGCCACCGTGCCCAGCCCCAGATGCCTTTTATTGAAAGTAAATATAAAACTTCTCTCTGAAATTGTCTGTACCTTTGTAGTAGATGCTGAACGTGCTCAGCCCATACACCAGGCCCTTCCCTGTCCTGAAGCTGCCAGTTGCAAGCACTTGCGACCCTTGGCTCGAATGCGTTTTCTGCTTGCCAAAGCCAGTACGGCTGGTGCCTGGGACAGTCAGAAACATCGGAGCGAAGCTTCCTCCCTCCTCCTGGGGCAGCCCTAAACCAGTGGCTGTGGCGTGGGTGGAGTAATACCCCATTTTCCTGCCCCTCCAGGCGGGATACCTGTCTCCTGCAGTTCCCCACGTGGCCGGAGCCCAGCTGCCCACAGTGTACCTTGGCTCACTGACATGTCCTGAAGCAGCTCGGGCCCTTTCTTGTGTCTTCGCCTCTTCCTTGGGATCACCTCCCAGACAAGCCATTTTCCTTCACTGCTTTGTCTCAGAGTCTTGTTTTAGGAGAATCCAACTCACAAGTCCTCGGTTGTCACATTTTGGCTGGAATAGCCTTTGGGCTCCATTCATGTCTCCTCTTACAAGGTGCCGGTGTGATTACAGAGGCAGATGGATTGGGAATGTGTCTGATTTGGTTGAATCCTGACAGGTGCACTGTGTTCACCTGCTGTGTGGCCTCAGGAAACGAGGGTGACTTCTGGGCCTCCGTTTCTCTGTTCGTAAAAACAGTGATGCCGAAAGGTGTTTATTAGGATTAAATGATGAGACTTCTGGAAGGTACTTGGCACATAGTTGGCATTTAGCATTTAGTCAAATTGGTTTCCTTTCTAACTAATTTAGATTTGCAGTGGAGTCAGGTTTTGTATAAACTAGTTGTAGTCCATGTGATTGATGCTTTAGAACTCTAGCCATTTATACACACAAGATCCTTAATATTTCAAACTTGGTCAAGCTCCTCTGTCTCATGGAGGAATTGCAAGGAAATGGGCTCCTGTCCCAGCCCCAACTGTGTGTCAGTTTTCGAAAGTAAAAAAGCCCCTCAGAGCTGCTGGAGGGGCTAGCCCACCTCTGGGTGGCGGGCAGGGTGCTGAGTCATCCTGCTATTCTGGGGGAGAAACAATTTGTTTTTTTTTTTTGAGACAGAATCTTGCTGTGTCACCCAGGCTGGGGTGCAGCGGCATGATCTCAGCTCACTGCAACCTCCACCTCTTGGGTTCAAGCAATTCTCTCTGCCTCAGCTTCCCGAGTAGCTGGGATTACAGGTGCACGCCACCACACCTGGCTATTTTTTGTATTTTTAATCGAGACAGGGTTTCTCCATGTTGTCCAGGCTGGTCTCGAACTCCTGACCTCAGGTGAGCTGCCTGCCTCAGCCTCCCAAAGTGCTGAGATTACAGGCATGAGCCCCGCGTCTGGCCAACAGTGTTTTAAGGGGAGAACATGGGGAAGCACCAGTGTCTGTGATTCCACCGCGCCTCTGCTGTGGCCTGCCTGCTGGAAACGCTCTGTTGTCTTAGAGGTGAATTTTTAAACGACGCTCTCTGGATGCTCTGACCGCTCTCCAATGGCTTTGCAGTGGTTGGAAGTGTGCCAGATGCGACCTGCGAGAAAACCTGTGGCTGAATCTGACTGACGGCTCTGTCCTGTGCGGAAAGTGGTTCTTTGACAGCTCTGGGGGCAATGGGCACGCGCTGGAGCATTACAGAGACATGGGCTACCCGCTAGCCGTGAAACTGGGAACCATCACTCCTGACGGGGCAGGTGAGTGTGCCTTTACTGACTTGAGGACACACGCTGGCTTCTCTTAGGTTTAACCAATCCCAAATCCAGGTGGTTGGAGGGCGTAGGCTCTGGGTTCAGACAGCCCAGGATGGTGGTATACTCTGAGAATGCATCATTAGGTGATTTCCTTGTGTGAACATCGCTGAGGATACTTGGACAAACTCAGATGGCATAGCCTCCTTCACAACAGGCTCTACGAGGTAGCCTGTTGCTCCTCAGCCACAAACCTGTCCAGCATGGCCCTGTGCTGACTGCTGTGTGAACGCAATGGTAAGCACCTGTATATCTGGACATATTGAAACCTGGAAACGCTGCAGCAGCAATATGGTACGACATGGAAAATGCTCGCCTGTAAGGGCACTTTCCATGAGTGGAGCAGGCAGGACTGCAGCTGCTGTGCGTGAGTGGGGAGTGAATTCAGTGTTCGGTCCTGCAGAGTCACCTTACACGTGGCTACATTTATGAATAATAAATTAACCTCTTGCTGTAATGTTTTTACTTTATAAACTTAATCTTTTTAACTTTTGGACATTTTTGTAGTAACACTTAACTTAAAACACAAATACATTACACAGCTGTACAATTTTTTTTTTTGAGACAGTCTTGCTCTGTCACCCAGGCTGGAATGCGGTGGTGTGATCTCGGCTCACTGCAACCTCCGCCTCCCAGGTTCAAGCGATTCTCCTGCCTCAGCCTCCCGAGTAGCTGGGATTACAGGCACCCGCCACCACACCTGGCTAATTTTTGTATTTTTAGTAGAGGTGGGGTTTTACCACGTTGACCAGACTGGTCTCGAACTCCCGACTTCAGGTGATCTGCCTGTCTAGGCCTCCCAAAGTGCTGGGATTGCAGGTGTGAGCCACTGCACCCAGCCAAGAAAGTTTTATATTTTCATCTTGATTATGTAACAAACAGATACTCAGTGTAACATCTGTAGAAAACAGAGATGAAAGTTTAGATAAATTAATACAAACTAGTAGTGATACCACCCTCTAGACTAGTCACTGTTAGTAATGTAGATATTTCACTTCAGTCTTTTTTTAAAGGGTTAATCAATTCACACATATACACACACATACACACACACATCCACCTCACATTTTTACAAAAATTGGATCACACTGTATAAAGTTTTGTTACTTATTTTTTCTGTTTAACATCATGTTTTTCTATGTTATTAAATATTCTTCAGTATTTTATGATGGTTTCATAAATTATTTCACTATTCAGTGAGTGTTACAATTTTTTTTCTATTCTGATGAACATCCTTGAATATATGCAAATTTTTGTGTTTGTCTAGTTATTTATTTAGAATAAATTTCTGTGACAAAGGGTTGAATCTTCAAAATTTTCAGTTGTCAAGATTCTCTTTTAAACAGTTGTAATAATTTACATTCTCATCAGCAGTATATGACAGTATCCATTTCAACAAATCCTTGACAACTTTTTGCATTAAGACTTAAAAAAAATAACCTTTGCTAATCTGGTATCTTGTTTTAATTTGCATTACTAGTGAGGTTGAATAGTTTTCTTAGTATTCTTGGCCTTTTGTAGTTCTTTTTTGCAAGTTTCTTAGGCCAATTTTCTTGTAGGTTTAGGTTTTTAAAAATTGTTTTTTAAGAACTCTTTATTAAGAATTATCTTCCATAGTTGTTGTTGTTGTTTTGTGAAGAAGAAAGAACCTTTAAGGTTTTCCTTGTCATAGAATTGACAGTATTTGAATACATACTTCCGTATCAATCATAGAAACTATAAAACACTGGCAGCGGCAATGCAGATCACACACACCGTGAGAAGGGTTGTGAATTCATTTAGCTCAAATGATGTTGACTGAAAAAGATCAGGCTTCGATTCCTGCATATGTTGTGCAGCGTTGGTTTTAATAAAAGTGATGATTTTCTGCCTAATTATAATTTCATATTAGTTTATGGGATGTGTACATTCTATTTTGGTTTCCTTTAAGTCTGTTTAATAGATTGCTAGCTGTAACTTGCTGTTAATTTAAAAGCCACATAAATTAATAAAAACCTGCATAAAGTTTTCTTAAATGTCTCACGATGAGTCCTGTGGACACTGAGGCCGGGGGTACGGTGCCCTCCGTCTGGGGTAGCCGTCTCCTGGTGAAGGTTCCGTGGCTGACGGTTTGATCGTCCGCACGCGCTGGGGTCACGCAGGCTAGTTCGGCACACAGGAGACAAAGTCTCAAAGTCAGGGCGTTTGTTTCTCAGTTCACAATGAGAGCAACAACTATCAGTAAGTAGGGTGCTGATGTCGCTTGACCAGTGCATTCCTTCCTGAGGGAAGGGAATTATATTTAGAAGATTGCTTGGTGAATGTGGAATCCAAGAAGGTTTGGACTCAAGCATTTAATGGTAGTGTGATCTGATGACCCTGATTTCCTTTCCCCCGATGAGGATATATTTGTCCACTGAGACACTGCCCCTCATCCTTGGGGTCTCAACTTAGATTTAGTTTTTCAAAGAAGCCCTTGTCCCTCAGTCTAGGACAGAGTGTGGTGTGCGTAGGAAGAATAGGCCCCATATGAAATTCTACTCCGGGTCCCCATGGGTACAGCCACAAACAAACGAGAAGCAGTTCGCTACGCAAACAAACAAAAAGCTTTCCACCCGGGAGGACACATTGTTTTGGCGAGACAAGGATGAGGTTCTTGGCAGAAAGGGTAGGGCAGGACGGAGGCAGGACAGGGTGTGGTTTTCTTCTATCACGAAACCCGTTTACCCAGAAGACGCTTTGGTGAGTTAGGTGACTGCAGGAGAGTCTCGCCGAGGTGCCCAAGACAGCCGTGAAACTGCCTATTGCACTGGCTGTGCCAGCACCTCAAGGTGACCTTGCTTCGTGGGTTTTGTTTACCCCTGACCTGGCCGTAAGCTCCCTTGAGTGTCCCCAGCCCC
>NW_016107668.1:1300160-1301892 GCF_001604975.1 Cebus imitator
GTGTGTAATTGGGGCATGGAGTACTTCATCTTAGTCCCTGGAGTGTCCCCCAGCCCCAGGTGTAGAATCGGGGCATGGAGTACTTCACCTTAGTCCCTGGAGTGTCCCCAGCCTGAGGTGTGGAAACAGGGCATGGAGTACTTCACCTTAGTCCCTGGAGTGTCCCCAGCCCTAGGTGTGTAATTGGTGCATGGAGTACTTCATCTTAGTCCCTGGAGTGTCCTCAGCCCCAAGTGTGGAATCGGGGCATGGAGTACTTCATCTTAGTCCCTGGAGTGTCCCCAGCCCCAGGTGTGGAATCGGGGCATGGAGTACTTCATCTTAGTCCCTAGAGTGTCCCCCAGCCCCAGGTGTGGAATCGGGACATGGAGTACTTCACCTTAGTCCCTGGAGTGTCCCCAGCCCAGGTGTGGAATCGGGGCATGGAGTACTTCACCTTAGTCCCTGGAGTGTCCCCAGCCCAGATGTGGAATCAGGGCATGGAGTACTTCATCCTAGCCCTGACCTGGTCTGGGCCCCTCCTGTGTGACTCTGTGGTCCTTTGTGCTCCTTCCTCAGGGTGCTTTTCCTGAGATCCTGTAACAGTTTATTGAATGGTGGCCCCCCAGGACAGCAGGGCCTAATGCTGCATTTCTTGGGTGTTGTTATATCTACCATCTATTAGTGTCACTCACACATAGTAGGTGCCCTCCAAATATTATGGAACAAACATGTGGAGGACAACACACCAACAAAATCTGTGTCTGTTTGGGAGGCTGTGTTTTGATGATGGCTTCGGCCAGGAGTCTGAGGCCAGCCTGGGCAGCACAGTGAGACCCTGTCTCAAATATTAGGAAAAGGAAGAGTATGTTGACTCCTCTGATTCACCGCCTTTTTTTTCTTTTTTCTGTTTTATTGACAGCTTTTTACTCTGTCTTCCTTTCCCTGACTGCAGTCTAGGCTTTGCCCTGGTGGTTTTCACTGGCTCTCACTCACTCTCTCTCTTTTTCTTTGCCTTCTTTTTGAGGCAGGGTCTCACTCTGTTGTCCAGGCTGGGGAGCAGTGGTGCAGTCATGGCTCACTGCAGCCTTGACCTCCTGGGCTCACGGGAGCCTCTGAGCTCAGCCTCCCAAGTGCGGGGAGCACAGATGCTTGCCACCACACCCATGCTCGGTTATTTTTTCCTGTTTTTTGTAGAAATGGGGTCTTACTATGTTGCCCAGGCTGGCCTTGAACTCCTGGGCTCAAACGATCCTCCTGCCTTAGCCTCCCAAAGTGCTGGGTGGTAGATGTGAGCCACTGTGCCTGGCCCTGTTCTCCCTCTCTCTCTCTTTTTAAACTGAGACAGGGTCTCACTATGTTGCTCAGGCTGGTCTCCAACTCCTGTGTTCAAGCTGTCCTCCTGCCTCGGCCTCTAGAAGTCCTGGGATTACAGCCTGTTCTCTCTTTCAAGAGATCCTTCCTGCTGGCCTGATATGTTTTGCGTCTATTTTTCTAGTGTAGTGCGGAGTTGTCCCGTGTTTCTTATTTCCTGTCTATGGCAGATGGCTCAGAGGCACACACATGTGTACTGGTGGAGACGTGGAGTTGGGGTGGGCAGAGCTGCACTGACTCCGAGGAGGACCTTGCTTCAGCCTCTCTGCTCTCATTTGCCACTTGGTGTTTGACCAGGAGCTTTGCTTTCTCTCCGCTTGTGAGAGAACGTCACCAAAGCTGGCTTCCCTAGTTTTTTTTTTTTTTTTTTTTTTTTTTT